>NC_083618.1:23646390-23736390 GCF_963584025.1 Labrus mixtus | reverse complement strand
CAATCAGAGAGCGGCTCTGAGAGGCTTCAGGGTGTCGACTCATTCATCACTAGGTGTCGATTGATCAGGAGAGTCTGAATCAATCACTGCCTCGTCAGTTTAACATTTAACACAACGACATGGCAGGGTCAAACACACCCATCCACACACACACTCACACACACACACACACACACACACACACACACACACACACAGTGAGAATGTTCGCTCTGCTCCTGCATGAACATAAAGTGGTCTTACAGTTCAGATGGCACCACAGCCTCGTTCTAAAGAAACTCAACAAAGTGAGTTTTGACAATTTTAACATTTAAACATTTTTAAATCTATCTTAATCAATCAGTCAGCAGTAGCAAGCACGTCGCTACACCGAGGCTAAGGGGCGCTATAGCCCCATCGCAGATCTGTCTAGCCCCGGTTAAGCCCCCTCACGTATTATGGTAGTTTCTTCATCTTTTTGAATAAATTTTAAAAATAGTTTCCCACACATAGACGATACTTGGCCGAGAGAGCGAGAGCAGGGGAGTGAGAGAGAGAGAGCGCGAGAAAGTGCAGGCGTGCGCGTTTGATGTAGCTGGCCGCCGCCGCCAAACTCCACCGCCCAGGTATTGTGTCATTCTGTGGGAAACATTAAGCGCCCCAACATTTTAGTCAAGCTCCCCCTCGGCACCGGGAGGAAAAAAATCCTGGCGCCGTCCCTGAGCAGTAGAGAGAGAGAGAGAGAGAGAGAGAGAGAGAGAGAGAGAGAGAGAGAGTGGAAAATGATATACAGGAAAGGAGCTGCAGGCCGGACTTGAACCCAGGCCGCCAGCGGCCACTACTACTATAAAGCCCCAAATTAAATTATTTGCACAATATTTAAATAAAGTGTGTTTTGGACTAAGTAGAGATTTAATAGTTTTCAGCTTCTTTTTGTGCCTTTAATGTAGAGACAGGACAGTGGATAGAGTTGGAAAACCAGGGAGCGAGAAAGAGGGGAACGACATGCAGGAAAGGAGCCACAGGTTGGAATCGAACCCAGGGAAAGCTTTTTGGTGGTCCTGTCATAAAAAGAAACACGGTTCATCCTAATTTAAAGAGACAATGACCACATTTTATTTAACATCTAAATTATCCCCCCGTAAAAGGCGGGACCTAGGGTTGGGATGAAACTGAAATGAAATCTGTTTTTTTTTTTGTTTTTTTTAGATTCATTTGAGCTTGTTGTGCCTTTATTGAGCCTCTGGACGTGGGGAAAATGGCGCTCCCGACAAAGCGTTTGAGCTGGTCCACAACCTGGGGACTCACTCTTCCTCCCACCATTATCGAACTCGTTTTTTGGTTGTTGTTTGAAATGAAAGCTGCAGGATCTGTGTCTTTAAAAAAAAACAAAAAAAAAACATGCAAATGTCGTCCCCTCCCACTGCTTTGATCAACCAAGAGGTCAAAGTTCAAAACCAAGCTCAATAAATGATTCAGAGCTTTTAGGAGAGACAACATTTGTAAGACCGCTCCTTGACAGAAAAGAAACTACTCAAAGCTTCTCTTCACCGTTTTAACCGCCACGACCAGACAGAGGACAATACCTGCCGCCGCTCGACTTCACTCACTCTAAAGGTTGTTTTTTTTCTCTCTCCTCTCACTGTGACGTCCAGCTGTCAAGACATTTTCAGTGCTTTTATACTTTCACAGATTTGTCTGAAGGTCTGACTGACTTAAAGAATGACTTCATGTTGCCTCAGGGCTCGATTGTGTTGACAACCGGCCGTGTCATGAACGTAAATGTTCACATACCTGTCTGTTTACAAGGTGTGCCATTTTTTTATTTATTATTCAAGAACATTCAAACATTTCAGAGGAGTGAAGAACTCATGAGCAGGAACGTTTCTTCATTGATCTCTGAGCCTGTTGTTGGACGCTGATGAGGCGTCAGGCTGTCACCAGATGACGCTTAATGCAGTGGCGGCGCTCAACTGTTGTCACTCCTCCCTCACTGAGCTAATAGCGCCTGTGGACTCAGAGCCCTGATGTGGATCACAGCTTGTTCCTCTGGATGTAAAAAGGTTCTGTATTACCAGTGGTGCATTGAAATCTGTTTTTCTTAAGAGTAATATTTAACCCTCTGGCATCAGTTTAATTTACTACCCTCTTAAGTCATTAAGGACAAAATGTCCATGCCAAAAAACTGCTATGAAAATAGAACAGATTGTTATTTTTTTCTACTTTTTTCTGCATACATCTCTTAAACAACTTCAGCCCTGCTCAAAACTACCACACATTCAATCATTTTTAGGAATTTAACCTTTTAAATGTCAGTTTGATTACTTGATGTCACTGTTGTTATTTAAGTGACTTAAGAGGGTAGTACATTTGTTTCCCAGTGTTCTATTGATCTATTAAGAAAATTAAAATGTGCATTCCAAAATTTGTCAAGAGAGAGTCTTTCTTACAAAAAAAAAGTGTGCCATATGCACTAACACAGACAAAATGATGGCCAGATGAAGAGGCAAAATTTGACCACTGGTCCATAGTGGTGCATGAGGGTTAATGTCTTTGTTGAAAAATGGGGAATGCTTTGCTAAAAATAAGGTCAGATACAGTCATATCTGCCGTCTTAACCTGTGAGTGCACCTTATCAGAGCAAAGTGCAACTTGTCTGATCACATCATCGGGATTAGAGGAATGATTACAGTCCACTGAGTTCAGAGCGACCCTGAGATTCAATCTGTACTTTGATTAACAAACATTGTGATCAGTTGGGATGAAGCTCCTGCTTTCACTCCTGCAACAACAGAAGTCGTGTTAATCACGAGGTGTAAATCACTCGCCATGAGGGCATGCTTTGCTGTTTCACATTTTCTCCTAATAAGGGGGGAAATATTTTGATCCCTTGTTAGAAATCTCGAGCATCTTTTTTTTTAAACACACTATCATGCTCACAAACGTAGACCTAGCTTAAACTCTGTAAATAAATAAAAACATGTTTCAATTACTTGTTGAAGGTCAGATCATTCAGTGTGTGTGTGTGTGTGTGTGTGTGTGTGTGTGTGTGTGTGTGTGTGTTTGTGAGTGTGTGTGTGTGCGTGTCTCAATCCATCAGTCTGTGAATTACAATCTGGTCTGTGCTTGTGATGCAGGCACAAACTGAGATATGCGTTTGTCAGTCTGTAATAATGGATAGTGGTATTGTGTGTGTGTATGAGTGTGTAATTGCTAATGTGAATTCCTGAATAATGTGTGTGTCTGTGTGTGTGTGTGTGTGTGTGTGTGTATAATAAGTAATGCTTGCAGGGTAGATGGGTGCAGAGCAGAGCGACGATTATAGAGTCATTCCTCAGCTCAAGGTTGGCAGGACAGACACACACACACACACACACACACACGCTCAAACACACACACACACACACCAGGTCAGGATGAATCATTGCTCTGCTGTCATTGTCTTGTCCCAACAAACAGACCTCCTCACATCCTTTACATTGGGCGACTGTCACAAACAAATCGTCCATCTTTTTTTGTGAGGGCCTTTTTCGCTCATCACTTTTTTTTAAAGCCTTGAGTACATCATAGAGGGAATTTGCTGTTCCGTAAGAATGAAGAAGAACAGTGTACAACTTGCACAAACCGACACTCAGCCCACTCGTCTTTTTTTGGGACGTAGAAAGGTCACGGGTTCACGAGGACGGCAGACCCAACAGAATCATGCACGGAGCCAACATCCTGCCTGAGGACAACGAGCCCATTACAGCTAATAATGTCATGAACTTGAACCTGCACATACAATCCAAACACCCATAAACACACACGCACACGCACGCACACACACACACACACACACACACACACACACACACACACACACACACACACACACACACACACACACACACACACACACACACACACACACACACACACAGAGCCAGACAGACACAGAGCGGTAAAGTTAGGAAAGGTCGTCCGGCTCCTCTGAGGATTGTGGGTAAGTCGGTGTTTATCCTGTTTGCAGCTGAGCGTGGAGGACGAGGGAGAGATAGCTCACCCTGTGGCTCTCATTAGCAAGGGTGTCCCTTGGTGTGTGTGTGTGCGTGTGTGTGTGTGTGTGTGTGTGTGTGTGTGTGTGTGTGTGTGTTAAAATAGCCAATTCTTCTTTTTATTCACGATAAATCATGTATCCTAAACCTTTACAGCCTCCGATCCTCCACATTTTTCCTATCTCTAAATGTCTCTAAAGCTCGGATGCTGCAAATTAAAAAGCTTAATGAATCATTATTTTCTTTTATAAACCTTAAAGGAGATCTATTAAACTCACTTTCACCATTCATGATGTCACTCTGGGACGCCTGTTGAGCAGCGCTGCGAGACGTGTCGCTCAAAAAACCTCCTTATTTATCTGATACTGGCGTCAGTCAAAATCCCTCCTTTCAGCTTCTGCCTGAAACGCTTCATTTCAGTTACTGTCTCTTTAAGACCTTGCCTCCCCACATGCCCACTTTCCTCTCATTTACACGCCGCCGTCGCAGCAGCGGGAGCAACTCAGTGGTTAAGTGTCTCCCCCAAGGACACATCCGACATGTTGCTGCAGGAGCTGGGGATTTGAATTCCTGACCTTTTGGTTCTGAGACGACCGACTCTACCACTCTTGCCACAGCCGCCCTTAAATATTTACATCTTTTGTGCCTCAAGTTTTTAACGTTCTGTCCTCTGATGTATGTATGAAGTCGCTGTTATACAAGAAACATTTGAGTATAAAATTTTACTGTCATCATTTCAATCAGCGTGTTTGAACACAGCTGGTCTCCAGGTGACCTTTGACCTCATGGATTCATGTGTTAGAGCTGTTTTTTACAATATTCATTCATTCATGTACGTTTGATTAACTTCACTCCTCAGAAAACTCCACAAATTTCAAGTCCACCAATCAGTCCTAACCGCATTTTACAAATGTTTTATAGAATCAGTTTTAACCTTCAACATCACAGCCTGGTTTGGGTCTCTGTCAAACATTCATCGTAGCCCATTAAAACAGGATCATAACAATAAGCAGCAAATTAATCGGACAGCAGCAGGAACCACTGATCAGTATCTATAACAGGAGAACAAAACTAAAAGTTCAACACATGGCCTCAGACAGCACACACTCACTCTGCCATCTCTACAACCGTCTCCCCTCAGGCCACAGATACAGATCTCTCACTTTCCGGACTAATCGAGCCATGTCAAGCTTTGCTCCCACATCCATCAGGCTCATGAACAAATGATCTATTTCTTATTTATTTTGTAACACCACTCTCTTAACCACTTATAACAATTATTTATGACCTATTTATCATGCTTTTAATAGAGCCACTTGTATGTGTGTGTTTCTGTTGTTGTTTTTGTGTCTAGCTGTATGCGCACTGATGCTCTTGAATGAAGTTCCTAACGGATAAATAAAGTTATTTGAATTTGAATTGATCAATGAATATGCATGTTTTTTTGTGTGCATGTATTCAAGTGTGACTGGTAATCCATAACATGACTGATGTCATTTTGCAACAGACGTCGTGTATCAATCTTGTGCACTGACCTTAGCCGTCACCTCTCTCTCGCTCGCTCGCTCACTCTCACACACACGCACACACACACACGCACACACACACACACACACATACACACACACACACACACACACACACACACACACACACACACACACACACACACACACACACACACACACAAACACTGTAGGTCTATACTGACTGGGGTCTCTACACTAACAAGAATCTACCCATTCTGGGGCGCTGGTGGCACAGTGGGTAGTGCACGCCCCCCATATCCCCACTCTCTCTCTCCCTGTCCTATCTCTCCAATAAAGGCCCAAAAGCCCCAAAAAAAACTTGAAATAGAAAAAAAAAATGCGTGTGTGAGTGTGTGTGAGATATATCAGATGTTTAAATATTCATCAGTCTCTCCTTGCGGCCTCACAGCTTGGAGGAAAGCGCCAGCTCACCTCTCTGTGGCACACTGTCTGCAGCAGCAGCTTCAGTGTGTCTCTGTATGTGTGTGTGTGTGTGTGTGTGTGTGTGTGTGTTTTCTCACTAACACGCAGTATTCACGGTAATACTTTGGGTGTGTTTGTGTTGAATCAAGACCACTTTTTGAAAGTCTCGGGCCTGGGCGGACTCTGGATTTTAAATCAAAACCGGTCAAGACCACCACTGATCGGCTATTTTTCTACATCATCACTGAGATTAGAAGGAAAACTCCTCTTTTTAAAAGAACAAATGACTTCAATTCATTTGTAGTTTGATTTTTATCCCCCCGGTTACTTTCGCAACCTTCCCGGTGTCACGGTTTCAGTGAGGGACACGCCTCCTAAACACAAGATGAGCATTTTCAGATATTTATGGTCTTGGTCTTGACTTGTTCTAGATCCCTAAGTGTCTTGGTCTCACCCGGCCTTGGTCTTCGTCTTGTTGGTCTCGCCCTGTGTTGGTCTTGGTCTTGACTCGGTCTTGCCCGGCCTTGGTCTTGTCTCAGTCTTGATCCCTAAATGTCTTGGTCTTGGTCTTGGTCTTGGTCTTTTCTCGGTCTTGGAGCCCTCTGGTCTCGGGTTTGTCCTGGTCTTGGTCAGTGTGGTCTTGACTACAACACTAGTGGGATGAATACAAAATAAAAAAAGGAAATGAATTCTAAACACTGAAGTGTGAAAACAAATCAAATGCAGTAAATAAAGATGAAAGCGACATTTGACATTTGATGCATAAAACATGAGAGACTGATTCACAATCAAGACTTGATGGAGGTTTTAGTTCGGAGCTTCTTGTGCGAACCCTGCAGATGACCATCAGAGATGAATCAAGTGTTCATGTGACTGTGCCGTAAGAAAGGTTTGTGCTCAAGGTAAATATTGTTGTGCAGCTGTTTGTGCATGAATGTATGTATGAAGGTCATCACTTGACCCTCACCTGCTGACAAACAAGCTGCGAGTGTGTGTGTGTGTGTGTTGTGTGTGTGTGTGTGTGTGTGTGTGTGTGTGTGTCTGTGTCTGTGTGTGTGTCCTTTCAGCTGCACATATTAAGGCCTCAAGTGTTTGTGAGAGCCGAGTCACTGCAGCCTTTAACTGTCCGCTCGTATCTGCATGTTCATCACCGTCCAACACACGAGTGCATCTTTTATTCATATGTGTGTTAAAGGTCCTATAGTTAGGTTTTTACTTTATTCAATGTGTGTGTGCTTCCACTAATGCTCTGCTCCGCTGCGTCTCAGCTCTGTCAGCTCTGTCAGTCCGCTGCAGCAGATACAAAAAGGCCTCTGTCTCTGCAGGATGTCGGAGCATGGAGCATCAATTTACCACAGAGCGGATCGAACGGGACAGGAAGTCAGACGCCCAAAACAACATGAAAACATCCGGTTTGTTTTCAGAATAAAACACAGAAAAATTACCTTATGTGTGATTATTTATGTGTTTTAAATGGTTTTATACCACATACGTCTGTAAAATAACCGCGGGAACTCCGTCGTCTCGGCCCTCCAGCTGTCCGGCTCCGCTCTGAGAACGCAGCCTATGGGTGTTGACGGACTAGGGTGCACGGAGCCATAACTTTCAAAGACTGATAGATTTTTAACTCTGGCAGATTTGGGGCGCTGGTGGTGCAGTGGATAGTGCTCCATGTATGGAGGCTGTAGTCCTCCAAGCGGGTGGCCCAGGTTCAAATCCAGCCTGTGGCTCCTTTCTCGCATGTCATTCCCCACTCTCTCTCTCTCCATGATATCTGACTCTATCCACTGTCCTATCTCTACAATAAAGGCTTAAAATGCAATTTCACCCTTAAATGTAATAGAAATCAAGTATATCCTCTGAAAATAACTCTGTGAGTCATGACTGTCTACAATGGGTGTAACACCCGAGTCCCACTGTCTGTGATGTTTTCCGAGTTTTCCGAGTCCTATCTTCAGTTTGTTTACATCGCCCGGACAGCTGGCCGGCTCATCCCCTTGCGTATAAAAGTTGTTTAATTGAGGGACTAGAGAAAAGAAGAATAACATACTGTACTCACTGCTTAACTGCATTTCTAGATCACGCTCATTCTGTGTAAATTTACATGCAGTGTGAAGATACGAGCATACTAAAGATCACTAGCATTAGCATGCTAACACAACAATGCAGCGCAAGTTGTTTTGGTTTCATGCTGGTGCTCAAGGGGGGACGTCTGCTGGATCAAAAAATTGCATACAAAGCCTTTAAAGGAAAAAAAAGCCCAAAAATAAATCTTTAACTTTGGCAGATTTTTCAGACACATATGAGACCTTTAAACTCGTCGCTGTGAAATAAAGTTAAGCGTTTGTACCACGTATCTGGTGGAAGTTGTGGGTTATTATTCACCCCAGATCTAGTCGCACAAAGTAAATGACGCATGAAAGTGGAAGAAGAAGCTCATTGTATTTGATTTGTTCTTGAAATACGACTAGTTTCCTCTCCTCTTGTTGTTTTTCATCTTCTCTTAAAATAAGCATGAATCATTTCTCTTTCATTCAAACCCTAATCGAACGCACAAATCAGCCCGGTGCTTGTTTAAGGTCACATCTGTTTGCTCGTTTGAGAGAGCGCCGCTAGTCAGAATAAACTCCACTAAAGAGGGAAGCGATTGTTATTAAGAGACAGCGATTATCACACTCATGGCCCCGGAGAGATGCAGAGTGCCACTTAATGGACAAAACAGAATCATCCTCCAGAAATTATAGACTCGGAGGCCGGGCATGTAGAACGTCTGCATGGATTCATGTGGAGGATTTGCGTTTTTGTCTGTTTTTTTTTATGGCTTATATCTGCAAGAATGAATCATGAGAAAAATGAGAATGAGAGAAATACGATTAAATGAAAGAGAAGCTCAGAGGTCAGGGGGGGTAATTATTGTTTTCATCCACTTGAAAGACTTCGATTAAAACTGTGGACGTTGTATGTGGAGCGGGTGATAGAGACATCTGAGGTTATAGTCGCAGTGGGTCGAGCAGCGGGGGGTGGGGTGGGGGGATCGAGCAGCGGGGTGCGGCACAATAAAATTTGATTGTGCAGGTACTCCAGACAAATTAAAAATACTTTTAGAGGAGGAGAGAGTCCAGCTGCGTCATCTAACCGAGGAAATCCGGATCACTGAGGAGATTGTGACGTCGCCTGAAGTTACAGAAACTTGCTTTCATTTTCAAGGCCGTTATCGTTCATCGCTGTGTTTGCTGGTCGGTCACATTCTGACATTAAAGGACGGACAGGATTCCTGCAGCGTCGAAGCTTAAAGGCTTAATATGCGATTTTTCACCCTTAAATGTAATAGAAATCAAGTATATCCTCTGAAAATAACTCTGTGAGTAATGACTGTCTACAATGGGTGTAACACCCGAGTCCCACTGTCTGTGATGCTTTCAGAGTTTTCCGAGTCCTATCTTCAGTTTGTTTACATCGCCAGGACGGCCGGCTGACTCATCCCCTCGCGTATAAAAGTTGTTTAATTGCGGGACTAGAGAAAAGAAGAATAACATACTGTACTCACTGCTGAACTGAATGTCACGTAAGATCCTTGTCGTCTGCAAGTACCTACCTTTTTCTTTAGAAGTTAATGTTGTGTTTTGCAAAGGAGAGAATCACATCACTTAGTTTCTTGGTCCTACATGTCTGTTGATAAAAAATCTAAAACAGTCAACACAACCCGATCCTTCCTTTTCACTTCTCTGACAGTGTAAACTGGAGTCTGAGGAACCATGAATCCCTGTGGCTTTTCTCACATAAAACCTCAAAGTTATTTTTATTTGGTGGGGATGGAGGAATCCCATTAACCTTTCTGAGGCTTTGTACTTCTCTAAACTGGTCTCAGCGCTGCAGACCGAGGAGCTGATAAGCTCTTTTCAGTCTTTATCAATATGTCAGGCTATTTTGAAGAATTTGCATCCTGATGAGGTCTCACTGTTTTGATTCACAATCAAAAGATTTATTTAGCGTCCTCTGTGTGTGTGTGTGTGTGTGTGTGTGTGTGTGTGTGTGTGTGTGTGTGTGTGTGTGTGTCCTTTCTTTGTGTTTCTATCTGCATGTCTTTATGCCCTTCCCACACAAACATTTGGAAATGGTGCCTGGGATGGACGGAGAGTCGTTAAAGTTTTCAGTGTTATTTACATTCAGATATAAGTGAAGTACAAAGCTCACTCACTCAATAGTCACTTTTTGATGGTTCACAAGTTTACTTTGGAGTCAAATTCAATCAAGTTCTAATCAAGATGTCTAGACATTATTTGACCTTCAAATATCGTCCAAACCAAATTCAAATAGAAAAGGTTCTGGACTTCAGTGAATGCCAACCACTCGCTGTGCAACCAAAAGGTATAAAGGACGTCATTTTAATACCAACACAGACTTTTTTATCACTTAAATGTCACATATTCTGTAAAATCCACTTCACCATGTTCCTCTAACTCTAATATGTGTCTCTAGTCCATCTACAAACCCCCCAATGATGAGAAAAGTCCATCCTCTCCGTATTTAGCCTGCTCCACTTTTCAGAAAATGTGTGCTCAAACAGGCCGTTTGGAGATTTTCCCTTCATGACATCACAAAGGGCAGTAGCCCCTCCCCCAGGTGGGTGACACTCCCAGAGCTAGGTGTTTGTTCTACCCTCTGAGTCTGCCTTCTCACCGTAAACAATAGGACATGGAGAGAGAAAGCACAGAGACACCCAAGCCCTTCCAGAGAGGGGGAGTGGTCATACACAGCTCATTTACATATTTAAAGGTACAGACACAGAAACAGCCTGTTCTGAGCAGGGCTGAAATAGAGGGGTTTATAGGCATGATCAAATACAGGATCAGAGTGGATTTAGAACAAGAAACTTCACACACATGTTTTGAGGAGCTCTGAGACTTATTTACACTGAAGAGGAGGAGAATATGTGACCTTTAAACATTAGACCCTGAACCCTTTCTATGCAAATGAGCATCATTGCCAGGCGAACTTGTAGGGCTTCCACTCTCGCAAAAACTTCCTGAAAAACTTCCTGAAGTTCTCAGGCTGAGCGTCATGTGTGAAGGCAAACAGCTGAATGTTTCTCTCTTCACCCGGAGTTTCTCCTTCAGCCTCCTCGTATTCATTCTGCAGAAAGTCAGAGTGAGCTGATGTGAGAACGCAGCAGGTTATAATCAGGAGAATTCACCTGGAGCGAGTGGGGGGAGGGGGTGGTAACGTTTATTCCCTGTGATCGCTGCGCGACCATAGACCGTCTGCACATCCTTCCATGCACATACATTCCCTACTTTAAGTTAAAGTTAGTTTAAATTAAATCCAGAAAGGATTGGCATACATACACCGACTGTTTTCTTACCCCATGTTAGTACACAGCGACATTTCTGTGAGAGTGTAATCAGCCGTGCATGTTTGTACTATTTAAAGACACGTTCCCCCCGCCTCGTTGTGTGCCGTGTTTGTTTTCTTGCACGCCTCAGAAGTTCATTCCTGACCTGCTCGCTCTAATAAAAGCTCCTCCATCCTCTCATGATTACCATTCATCACGGTCACAGCAGGTGGGGGGCTCCTCCTGGTTCACTTTGTTTCCCACAATCCCATTGGAGGATCACAGCCCGAGCGCCTCCTGCCTCGCCTGTGTGGCTATCAAGCGGCAGCCATATTGACAGGACAAACATCAAACATTGCTTTTCTCGGCCTGTTTACCCAAAGGCGAAAGACGGGAGAGAGAAAAAATACACAAAACTTTTATCCATGAGTCAAGTCCATCTGTCTTTGTAAGTGGATCCGTCTATACTCTGTCAGTGTGAGCAGCCCCTTCATCTTTATTCTGCAGCTTGGTGTGTGTGTGTGTGTGTGTGTGTGTGTGTGTGTGTGTGTGTGTGTGTGTGTGTGTGCGTGTTTGGTGTGCCTGCAGGGTGATAGGCTGACTGGAATGTATAATATAGCCTGAGGGGAAGAGACAGCACATTCAGCAGACGGTCTCTAATGTGACTGACAATACGCTGAGTGGATTTCACCAACATTTGAAGTGTTGAGTGCAAACATCAGAGCTGCAGATTTCACCTCGTTGACCGATTCTTAGTGTTAACCATGTGAAAAAAAAGACTTCACACGTGTGGTTGGTGAACACTATGGTTACTTCCACCCATCCGTTATCTAGACCACTTTTCCTGTTTGAGATCACAGGGCGACTGGAGATGAAACTAAGAACACTAAAATTTCAAGATTTGATTGACTATAAAACTATTCAAATTATGTACAAGGCAAACTATAAGCAATTGCCTCATGGTATCCAGGAGTTGTTCCAACCGAGAGAAAGTTCAGAGGAACCTGTATATTCAAGAAACCACCAATCAGAACTAATGCAAAACTTCACTGTGTAACAACTAAGCGTGTTAGTCTGTGGAACAACTGTGATGATGAGCTGAAAAAATGCAACTAAAAAAACAGATATATGAATAGATATGAGCTGGAACAGTGACTTTCTGTTTTTCTGTTTTTCTATTTGGTTATTTCTTGGCTCATGGTCTTGGTTAATCTGTTCCCATTATTTTTGTTGTTGTTTTGTCTAAAAACTTAATTTGTTTGGCCAACAAGTCCAACATCATACACTGATTGATGAAAACATTTTTATTTTTCTGTGAATAATGCACAAAAATAAGAAGGGGTAGGACAAGAAAAGTTTTTAACTTTTTTTAAAGTTTTTAACCTTTTGAACATGAACTATATTATTTGAGTTATTTATTTGTTGCTATGGATCCTGAGGATCCAGTTTTATCTTATTTTTTTTTCCTTTTTATTTTGTGTTTGTATTTTCTTAACATGTTCAATAAATTGACTAATAAATAAATAAATCCAAGCTGTCATTAGGCGAGAGGCGGGGTTACACCCTGGACTGTTCACCAGCCAATCACAGGGCTGACATACAGAGACAGACAACCAGCCACACTCACATTCACACGGACAATTTAGAGTCAGCAGTTAAACCTAACAAGCATGTCTTTGGACTGTGGGAGGAAGCCGGAGTACCCGGAGAGAAAATGCAAACTCCAAACACAAAGACCCTGTCCAACTGGGATTTGAACCAGGAACCTTCTCACTGTGTGGAAACAGCGCTAACCACTGCACCACCATGCTACCACCCAGGTAATCAGTTAGGTATATTTCTGTACCTAGATTTCCCTTAGCGCCGCCTTCCTCCCCACTTTTGATTGGTTATGTCAACCACATGCCACCAAAACAAAACAGGAAGTGAAGTTTCAGAGGAGTTACTGAAAGTTTGGGAATCCACCTCAGTCCTGCCTGTGATGTGAGTTTGATCCAGGCAGCTCACACTTCTCTACAAACACTCTCTTCTTCCTCCTCTGGACATCAGAGACGAGCTGAGAGCCGAGTGGAGCCGCGAACGGGTCACCACGAGGTAAGGAGGAGGTTGGGGCATGGCCTGAAGCTAAACAGAATACACTGCAGAGTTCGACTGCGGCCCGCAGGCAGAGGTTAGGTTGCTCTCTTCTTGCTCAAAGTACAAAACTGAAGCTTTGTGTTCCCCCCATGAGTCACATGGATGGACCGTGAAATAACCTGCGACGGTTTTAAAGTTAACTTTGAGAGTCAAGCTGAGTAGTAAAACTTCCCTTTATGAACATTAGATTTAGATCTTGTTGGGTTAGGGAGGATGTTCTGGAGGATGTATTTCTGATGCTTTATAGCATCACATTTAGATTTGTTTCTTTACTTTGCAGTTTTCATTTACTGTAAATACATTTGTACAAACATTTAAACATGGTCGTCTTTGTGCTTCTCTAGGAGTCAAAACTTAAACTATTCAAGGCTGGGTTGGTCATTTCCTCCTTCTGTCCTTGGGGATGACACTTAACTCCGACTTCCTCCCGCTGCTTCTCTGGCGGCGTTCAGAATTTTTAATTTCTTTTTTAATTTTGAAATACTTTATTAATCTGTGCGGGTGGTTCACACCCTGTTATATAGAGACATGCTTCTAACACACATCGGCCTGAATCACACACATGCACAAGCAGGAAGTGTGGACATGCATTAGCTACCAGACCGACTCCCGTACTGTCTGCACCGGGGCTTAGACCGGCGACCTTCCGGATCGCACCCCAAGTCCTACAGACTGAGATACTGCCGCCCCAAAATGAATGTGTATGAATGGGACTAATTACTTCTGATGGTTTACTCAGCAGCCTCTACCATCAGTGTGTGAATGTGTAGGTGTGACCTGTGGTGTAAAAGAGCTTTGAGTAGTCAGAAGACGAGAAAATAAAAATACAAGCTCAAATCCATTTATCTATCCAAAATCAGACGAAGCTACTTTGGTCAGGTAGATGTTGTGCAGACAGATAAGAATGAAATGAAGTCTGTTACTGCAGGACAAAACTATCCAGCTTCTCTATCACTCAATCAGTCACACTGTTTAAACACACACACACACACACACACACACACACACACACACACACACACAGAGGACAGATTTAAAGCCTGTTGTTGACACGAGCAGAGTCAAAGCCGCTGCAACACTCGTCAGACTTTGTCGAATTTGAATCTGAAGCCAGCGAGGCGTCCTGACCGTTGCCTCGGAATCAAACGTAAATATTTGAAGCCTGACGGAGAGGCATTTGGTTACTTTTGTCTTTTCTTTTTTACCCACCTGCAAACATTTAATCTAATTTAGACATTTGCTCATTTCAGTCGCTTTGTTTGTCTTTTTAAATCCGACTGCAAAAAACAAAATCTAAAACTAAATGTTGATCTTGAGCTCATACTCCCTCTCTTCATCCTGTCCCTGTAACCGGCCTTGTTGGCACGGTGTTCCCACGGTGACCGTCTCCAAGGGTATGGCAACTGACAGCATCTCGGTGTCACCTTGGTGACGGTTGCTAAGTGATGGAGGAGGTTGGTAAGTGGAGTGGACGTGTGGTACTGACACAGCAGGGAGACGCCGGCGTCCCGCAGATCGTTCTCTAACCTTTGAGCAGCAGGTGAAAAAATAAGAGTTATATCCAGGAGAAGTCACACGGCAGGCACATTCTGTGTTTTTTGAAACCTTGATGTCACAGTATGAGTCAAGTAAGAGAAAGTGTCAGAGTCTGTGTGGGAAAGCAGGCGCCTCCGTCTTGAGTCCTATATAGTCTCTTTGATTTTGTCTTATTTTATGTCCCTGAATTCTTTTTTTTTTAAGATTTATTTTTGGGCTTTTTGTGCCTTTATTGTAGAGATAGGACAGTGGATCGAGTCGGAATCCAGGGAGAAAGAAAGTAGGGAACGACATGCAGGAAAAGAGACACAGGTCCAATCCGAACCCGGGCCTGCCTGCCCTGAGGACCACAGCCTCCACACATGGGGCGCACTCCAACCACTGAGCCACCAACGCCCCATGTTACTGAATTCTTATTGGTGTTTATCAGTCTCGAAATTACTTTTAACAAACTTCCTTTCATCAGTCTTGCCTGTGAAGCAACAGTAACCGCCCGCTTGTTCGGCGGCTCTGGTTCCAGAAGTTCATTCATTCAACCTTTATTTATACTCGAAAGATCATTGAGGGGCAACCCTCATTTACAAAGACATCGAGTCATTACAGAATTAGAAAACAGACATTTAAATCAAAAAGAAAAAACAGGAGACAGATAAATAGAAGACTGCTAAAATCAGTGTGAAAGGCTTAAATGAGTAAAGTAAATTCCCCCATTCAAATCCTCCGCTGACATTTCACAGAATCCGCCACCGTGACCCTGCCCCGGAATCCACATGGTCACTGGGTTGATCGCTGATATGTCAATTCATATTTAAAACTCATTGATAATCAACGGGGATCGACCATCAGTTACTGCGTGCGACCTCTTTAACTCCTGTATGAAAATTCATCCATCAACCCACCAACCATTTCTCTCTCTAATTGAACACGTTTACCTTCCTCACAGTCCGTCTGAATCTATCGCAACCTTCATTTACCTTTTACTTCAATCTGTCTTTACATGAATACATCATTACCTCCAGCCTTAATAATGTCCTCCCTCTCTCTCCCCCCTCCCCCCAACCCTCCCTCCAGTATTTACCAATATGTCCATTTGCAATTTGTCAGTTGCTCATTACTTCAAGTGTCTGCTAATCATCTTCTCCTGGACTCAGACTGAATAATCCATGCACAGGCCTCCCATCACTCTGATGGGAGTCTGCTCAGACTTATCGCTGAAGCTCGTTCTAACTTGCACAACGCTCTTTGGAGGAATAAATCACCCGTTGCCCCTCTTATTTATTTATTAATAGGTGGATCGATTCGACAATTTTCTGTATGAAGACAAATGTGTTTAATGTTTGTAATTTAAGAGTTTCTTCCGTTATTAGTTTGAACTCTGATTTTAAATAACCTTGGATGTTATTGTTTTCTATCCTGTCCAGCTTTAAGTTAAATAAAAACCAAACACAGGTACTCCTGGAATCTGGAATCAATCAGTCCCACATTGCCCGTACTTTCACCAACATGCATGGAAGAAGAGGAGTCATTTTTACCCCCCGAACCAAGATACAGGTAAGATAAAGAAAAGAGATAAACGTTTTTGATCTCCCATTGGGGAAATTTTCTTTATTACAGCAGCTCAAAAACATTAGTATATTAGTAAAAATAGCAACAAAAAAAAAAAAAAGTTAAAAAACAAACATATTTACATTAATTAAATAAAGCAAGAAATTACAATAGAGATAAAATAATACTAGGTGTATACTATAAACACTTTCACTTGTGGAAAGACAGAGGACAGTTCTTATTAAAAAAACACACACAGTGTGTAGAACTACTGATTGTGATTGTGAACATTATTAGAGGCAGGTGGTAGTACTGTTGAACAGTCTGACTGCAGATGGTATGAACGACCTGAGGTAGCGCTCTGTTCTGCAGGGAGGGTGTGTGAGTCAATCCAACAGATCCGACTAAATCTAACATCCAAACTTCAATTCAATGGACCCCTCCTCTCAGGTAGAGTCCAAAGAAAGTACTGGAGCCCATAAATCACTTAAGGTGCATTATTTTTGTTGCAAAGGATTAATGTTCAGACAAAGTGTGTCTTCCTCAGGGTCAAACTCGATGTTGGTCTAATCCACAATCTCCACATACTGCATCGCTTTTCACTGCCACTCTAGTTAATGCTCCTGTTTCCACAGCGAGCGCCGCGGTCCGTCTCTGGAGCGTGCCAGCAGCGCCACTACGCTCTCCTTTGCGAGTCTATTTTTGACGGAGCACGCTGTAAGGACGCGTCAAGCTGGACAGAATAGATCGACCCGGACAGGAAATCAGACAAGGAAATGCACAGAGGGTCCGGTCAATTTCAAAATAAAACACAACATACAAACTCCTGATCGTATTTTAAATCACGTCCAACCGTTTGCATTGACTCTAACCTCGCTTATCGTGTCAGACAGATCCTGAGCTCTCATGCTTTTTAGGTTCCTCAGGATTGTTGGTGGGGACGGCCTGCTGCTATGGACCCCCCTCCCCCTTCTGTGTCAGTGAAGAGGTCTTGTCCTGGCAGCAGAGGCCAGGTTCTCGAGTAGCCACCACCAGCATCTTAAGATAACACTTGTTAAGAATTGGCGCTTTACAAATAATGATTGATTGATTTATTAAAGTTTGAGAAAAGACATCCATCAATCTGCTGAATTTTTAACACAATTTCTTCAATAATCTAAAATGTATGAAAGTCACCTTTCCATCTATCCATCCATCCGTCTCCGACCTGCATCTCTCCACTGCAGAGTCTCGCTGTGTTTCCGCTAATCACTCTCTCTCAGCTTCGCCTGCAGCGACGATTAATGGCTTTCATTTACGCTCGTTTGGAGGCAACACCTGCGACCAATGAGAGCGGAGCAGCGAGTCATTTTGTTTATATTTGAACCCGATGTGTGTGTCTGTGTGACGAAGAGAAACCCCACGAGCATAGAAATGCAAACTAACTCTTACTTTACTTACACTCTGTGCCCTGTGTGTGTGTCAGTGTGTGTGTGTGTGTGTGTGTGTGTGTGTGTGTGTGTGTGTTTAGGTGTGTGTGTGTGTGTGTGTGTGTGTGTGTGTGTGTGTGTTTTGACACCCAGCTGAGTTGAAGTAATTGCACTCTTGCCTCAGGAGAAATTGATGTTTGTGTGTGTTTGAGAGAGAGACGACTAATCACTCAGATGCATCATACGAGCTCTGAGTGTGTGTGTGTGTGTGTGTGTGTGTGTGTGTGTGTGTGTGTGTGTGTTTGTGATTGTAATTACTCTGATAGATCACCTGAACTAGGTGTGAACTCTGGCAGGAGACCACCTTTCGGGCCCCAATGGAGACTTCATCTTGTGCGTGCGTGTGTGCACCTTCAATGGAAGAATGAGCAACTGTTTGATCCAGTAGCTGTCGCCCCTTGAGCAGCAGCATGAAACCAAAACAAACTGCTGTTAGGCCACGCCTCCTGCAGAGACACACCTCCAACCCCTCTATTCTCACATTCAAATGAAGAAGTTATCAATTAGAAAGCACCATAATTAAGCACCATGAAGTGGCAAGCACAGACTAAATTGTCCTTGTCTCGAGCTTCAATCACATTGTTGTGTTAGCATGTTAATGTTAGCGCTCTTTAGTTAGCTCGTAGCTTCACATTGCATGTAAATTGACACAGAATGATCGTGATCTAAAAACTCTTACTAACATCCAAATAATCAGTGAGTATGTTCTTCTTCTTCTTCTCTCTAGTCCTTGACTAAAACAGCTTTTATACACAAGGGGAGGAGCCGGCCGTCCCGTCCATGTAAACACGACTCTGACAACAACACAGCCAGCGGGACTCGAGCTTCTCCCTCATTGTAGACAGTCATGAGCTAAATCTATAGACCCAGCTCTTTCAGGAACACCAACACACTTAAAGATGGTTTTGAAGCTGAATAGACTTTAATTATTTAAAAAATAGGTGTTCTGCCTCTGGTCACTTCCTGTCAGTGCCTGTGTGTCCAATAAGACTTTGAGCTGTTTGTTTGCACTTCCTCACGTTTTTTCCTCCTCTCTAGATCCTTGCTCGTGTTGTTCCTACACACTCTGATGTCCGTCGATTCTGATAATAGCGTCTTCTAAATGAATCGTTACTTTTCAGCGTCTAACAGCCTATAAGCAGAGAGTTCGAATGTGAGCTTTTCAAAATCCAATTCACAACTTTCGAGACGCACAGCCGACAAGAAAAAAGTGCATTTCCTGCTGTGACTTGAAAATGTGGTTCTTCCTGTCCGCCGTGCTTCATACTGATGGTTTCCTGTGCGTGTGTGTGTGTGTGTGTGTGTGTGTGTGTGTGTGTGTGTGTGTGTGTGTGTGTGTGTGCGTGTGTGTGTACTCCCCTCAGTGGATCCAGTATTCCCCTGTCTGCAGCCCGTATAGAATACATTACTCTCTGTAAGTCAGTGTCACTCTCTATCTCTCTCCAGTACATCGCATCCTGCTCCCTCACTTTTTCCGGTTCTTCTTCTTCCACCTTTGAGCGTCTCTTTTTTTTTTGCACCGCTTGCGTTCCCTCTCGGCCCTCTGACCCCCCCCCCCCCCCCATCTTTTTTTAAGTGTTACTTTCACTCTTAATTTACACTTCACTTTCTCGTCTTTCTGTCCTATGTCTCCCTCTTTTGTCGCCTCCCACATCTTTAACCCCCCGCCTCTCTTTCAGCACACGTCTCTGAGCCTTTGTGATAAATATTGAACGTGTGTGTTCTTTGATCAGTCTGGGTGCAGCAGGTGATCGACAGGCTGACAGTCTGCACATGAGGACAGCGTCTGTGTCTACACACTGATCCACCGAACTGTGCCGACTCTCAGTACTTGAATCGTCCACTTTAGGGTTCTCATGATGCCAGGATTTAAAAATCAAACTATAGTGATACCTGTTTGGATACCATGGCAATACAATAAGTCCTAGGCACTAAAAAGTGGGTAGTTTATGGTTTTTAATTATGGCCTTTTGGCCTGATGCAGCAGCTCCTTCTGTCCTAAGGCTTTTTAGGCTGCCAGGAAGCTGAACTCTCCCTCCTCTCCTCCTTTCACCCTACCACTCTGGACTTGAAACCCCAACACCCATCGCTGTCTCTCTCTCTCCGTCTCTCGCCATCCGTCTCTCCATCTCTCTATTTGTCTCTCGCTGTCTCTCTCTCTTCGTCTCTCTCTCTCCCTCTCTCTCCTTCTCTCCGTCTTTCTCTCCGTCTCTCTCTCTCTCTCCGTCTCTCGCTGTCTCTCTCTTTCTCTCTCCTTCTCTCCGTCTCTCTCTCTCCTTCTCTCCATCTCTCGCTGTCTCTCTCTCTCCGTCTCTCGCTGTCTCTCTCTCTCTCTCTCTCTCGCTGTCTCTCTCTTCGTCTCTCTCCTTCTCTCCGTCTCTATCTGTCTCTCTACCCCCCAACGGAGGAGGTAAACCAACCCGCCTGTGTGGACTGGGCCTATAGTTTAGTGCTTTATATTATTTGTATCTAGTTCCAATTCCATGCACATTAGTTGTTGCTGTTGTCTTGAATGCACATCTTTTTGCACTTCATCTTTGTACTTTTGTAAATCTGTATTTTAACCTTTATATTTTTCTGTTTTTATACTTCTAGAGTTTGCACCATGGACTGTATCTCAGTATGTATGAAAGAACTGACAATAAAGTTGACTTTATTTTGACTTTAAGTTCTGTTGTGAAGTCCACACTAAACCCCTTCGATGAAACTAGTCCAGGCATCAGGAGCATTTTTTTGATTTTGTGGAAAGTTTTACGTGTGTGCCAGGGAAGTGATGCAGGCCAGGACATCCACTCCTCTGAGTTCAGTCCCATCAGCATTGCAACCAAAATCTCTCAAAAAAAACCCTGCAGCTAACAAAGCAAGCTGTGTCTTTAAACTGTTCTGTGTTTAAAGAAAAAAAAAGAACAAAAGGTGTGATCTCGTGTGCTCTGTCAGCTGCCCTTGAGCAAGACTCCGAGCGGCTCTGCAGGAGTGTGCAGGCTGAATCTCTGCAGGCTGCACACCGCTCTGTTGATAAATAAAAATGAAACCCGCAGCATGCTGTATATTGGTTTATTCACCCCGCTCCTTTCCCCCGAGCTCTTTGCTGAGAAGTCTTTTGTAGTGCAGACGAGGCCTCTCGGTTTCCAGTGGAGACGCAGGTGAGCGTCTCGGAGGATTTGAATAAAGACGAGTTGAATCAAACTCAGCAGCAGCCTCTGGGTTGTACTGCCGCAGGCTCGGTCCTGCAGGGATTTGGAGTGTGTGTTTCCTCGCCGAGCCCGTCATGTTGGATGATTGAAGTCCCGTACCTGAGCTGAGCTGCTCCCAAGAGAGTCCAGGTGCATGTATGTATGTGTGCATGTGTTTGTGTGTGTCTCCATAGGCGCATGTGTGTGCATGTGTGTGTGTGTGTGAGGCTGAGGAAATTACATTTTCCATAAAGTAGCTGATGTTGAATTAACAGGATTATTTGTTTTTTCCGGTGCACTCGGTAAAAGGTAAACATCCAGTCAATATTCAAATGAATGAATTTTCTGACCTCGATTAATATTTAATAAATGAAGCGAGCCTTTGGGACCTGCAGACTGCTGCACATGCTGAGTGTTTCTCACTATTTACACATATACAGTAAATAACAAGGCGCTGTCCCCTGATGTTCTTTTACATTGTGAGGGTGCAAGAAGACGATATCTTGAAAAAAAAAAAAAAAGAATTGAACTGAACAACACTCATATGTCATCGCCATTAATGGCATATTTTTGCAATGCAAGCTTGACTGCCAATTCACACATACTCGGTGCGCGCCGCGGTCCGTCAGCCCCGCGCACTACGTCGTACTTAGCTGCCACTCTATTCGGTCCATCTCCGGAGCGTGCCACCAACGGCACTACGCTCTGCTACATTTCAAATAAGCAGCGAGTCTATTTTTTCCAGAGTACGCTGCAGGCACGCGTCAAAGCTGGACAGAATAAATCGACCCGGACAGGAAGTCAGATAAGGAAATGCACAGTCAATTTCAAAATAAAACACAATATACGTATTTTATATGTATAATATATGTATTTTTCATCACTTTATCAACATGACGTCAAAACAGAATGAACAACAAATCATCCTCAGAGAGACAAAGCAGCATGTTGTTTACATGTTTTTCTCTTTATTCCCGCGGGATCTTGTAGTTCTCCTGTGATGTGTCAAGGGTGCGCTCTGCTGCGCTGACGTCCCAGAAACGGATCCAGTGTGAATGGGCGCGAGCCGTCCGACGGAGCAAAACCGTGGCGCTGACGGACCGCGGCGTGCACGGAGTATGTGTGAATTGGGGCAGAGAAAATATTTCCCTTTGCATGCAAGCGCAAGTTTTTTGTTCATAGATAAATCAATGCATTTGTTCCCAAACATTTTCTGCAAAAATATTTTCAAGCCCTGCCGCCCCTCACCACACGTCAACACATAAACATACATCCATGTAAACTAATAACAGGCCAGTTCACTGGACCGCTAACATCGGTAACACGACCAAGAAAAAAGGCTGATATCAATTTATGAAGAGGCGGTTTACAATTTGTAGTATAAGCCTCTAACATTAGCTCCCCTTGGTCTCGCTTACATTAAATTGGGATGGACCATGTTTTCTAACCTTTATGGGCCCTCCTGCATTTGACTGGCCCCCAGAAAGCCCCCCCTTTATCCCCCCTGATTGGGCGGCCTTGACTGAAACATGCTATTCAGACATCCTTTGCAAACAAATTAGAATCTAATAAAACTTAAAACTGCAACTTTTGGCTATTTTTCAGCTCGAGAATAATGGAGGCTGCTGGTCGTTGTAAACGAAGGTTTGAACAGAAATTTTATGTTCACATTCAGCTGGTTCTTCTCTTCAGTAATGTGGGCGTTGTACCGGGCCTTTGGGGGGAAGAGGAAGCCAAAGCTCTCAATTGATCGGTCGATCTTTGTTCCAACCTTCAACTTTGGTCAGAGCGTTACTCCTTCGCATCAAAAGCAGCATGTTGAGGTGGTTCGGTCATCTGATTAAGATGCCTCACAGACGCCTCCCTTTGGAGGTTTTCTGGGCATGTCCGACAGAGAGGAGACCCCGAGGGAAAGAGCTGGCTGAAAGGATTATTTATCTTATCTGGAGTGGGAACATCTCGAGATCCCCAAGGATATCTGCAACACTCCTAACAGAAAATCACAAGCTTGGAGTTGTACTTTTACATGTCAGAGCTAAACTAAGTCGTGTTTTAAACATGACTTCAGTACTGCAGGATTGCATTTCCTCTTTCTTTAAACTTTTATAGATCCATGAACATGTAATGCAAAATTTTCTTTAATTATCTGAAACTGGACTTATGGTTGAGCTCTGCAAAAAAAAAAAAAAATTACTGGGAGCAGTATTTTGCATTCAGAGAACTTTCTTCTGCAAAGTTTTTTTTCTTTTTTTTTTCAAGTTCAGGGGCAAAAGTTTGAACCCTTCAGCGAATCAAAGTTTAAGAAGAAGAGGAATGTGTGTGATTGGTGTGTGTGTGTGTGTGTGTGTGTGTGTGTGGAGAGACTGGAGGAGGATTTAATGATAGATACTGAAGTTTTAGGATTGTCCCCTGCAGTGCAATATCCCACACACACCGAGCACGCACACACACACACACACACTAGATAGCAGCCAGCCCCTGCAGAGCCGTATCTTCTTCTGAATCTGACATTCCACGGCTGGATGGGCAGGAAGATCGGACACACACACTCTCACACACACACACAGAGTTGACTTAGGTCTTTGACAGTGTCATCATCTTCACTCTGAAACCCTACAATTCCCCCCCCCATCCCCCTCTTTCTCTATATCACACTCTTTCCCCCCACAAAGATTCATTTCCAGAAATAAACGGTGAGGCTAAGTGGAAGGATGGCAATCTGACAGAATCTGGACCAGAATCTGCAGTCTCTAAAAGGTTCTCTGAAAACTTTAGAAAAATACTTTCCCCCCCCTCGCTCCGGTCCGTCCCCCTTTGTTGAAGAAATAGGTTGACTGCCACCATAGGGCCAATCTAATCCTAACTGCTCTCTAAAATAGCTTTCTTTAGGACGGGCTGTGTTGAATTTCAAAGTGGATGTGGAACAAAACCTCCACCTGCAGGGCGCCGTCAGGTTCTCACAGGAGGATGGGATGATGCTTTTTAACTGTGCTGGCATTCCTCACTTGTTGCTGATATACCAGGGGAGTTTGAAAGACCTGTGTGCTCACACTGTAACCCCCCAGTTTCCACATACGCCGTGCTGAACTGGGTGAGAGTACTGGGCCAAACCAACTACGTTTTATACAAGCACACAAACCACTCGGACCCAAACCTACTGACACGTCTCCCCCCTGAGATCATCGGTTGTGAGGTTCCTGAAATATACCGCCGAAGAGGAGATGATCAGTGCGGCATGGAGACAGGAAATGGGTGTTTCTCGACCACCACTATGCAACAGGTGTGGAGGAAGTACCTCTGAGATGCGAACTTGGACGCTGCAAAAACAACCATCAGGTATATCAGGAAGTCTATAAAATCAGGGATTCTGAAAAGTATTTGAGAAGTCGTACCAGGCTCCGCACACCAAGCCCACATCATGTGATGCCAGTACAGCGGAAGAACCTCTGAATCAATTAGACCTGAGCCTCTTTGGGGAAGCTGCACGGTGACAGATTAATCACAGAAATACCAGTTGAAAAACTTGGTATAGGGCAATTTCCTCCTTGAAATCCTGCAAGTCACCAGGGACTGACAGACTTCCAGGAGAATGGTGCTAAACACCGAGGGAGGAATTCATACCGATGTTTCAAAGAGTTTCAATTATATTCCGAGGGAGGGAGTCCTGCCCCCCCATCTTGGAGGGAGGCCACTATTTCGGTAATCCCAAAAGAGAGTAAGGACCTAAAAGAATGTGGGGCATATAGACCCATCAGAGTTCTGAATCAGGACTGTAAAACATATGCTTCTATTTAAGCTAACAGAGAGGAGAAAGTAATGCCCCTGTTGATGAATGAAGACCAATAAAACCAGGATTTATTCGGTGGGGTGGGAATTCCTCTACAAAGGTATGGAAAGATTTGGTTTCCATGAGAAGTAGGGTTAGGGGTTAGGGTCAGCTACATGCCTTATTGTGAATAACTCTTATCCTTCATCAAATCAAAACTGATGAGTCATCAAAACATTCACCCCCTGTACAGTGTGTGTCGATCGATCCATGAGCTAACCTGAACTATTTGGTTTTTGTACCAGGCTGTGAACATGTTAATCTCTGCTGTAAAAACAGGCTTTTTAGAATGGGTGTGTATGTGACTTCCTGTGCTTCTGCAGCCAGCCTCTAGTGGACACTCACGGAATTGCAGGATGTAACACTTTTCAGCACCATCCGTCTCTCCTGATCATGTGGGATTCAGTCTATTATGAATAATATAATTTTCCACACAGGGCATGTTATTCACTCGATATTAAAGCCAATTTGAGGATTTTTCAGCCAACATAATCATGGAAGGAGAAATCGGGACTGAAAGGAGGATCTGCAAATAAAAGTTTGTCTCTTCATTCCTCTAGAGTTTTTTTTTTTTTTTCCGGCCTGAACTCACTGAAATGAACTTTTTCAACCTAAAGCAGGATCAGCAGTGTTTGCAAAAGTCTTAGTTTTTATCGGCTCTTAATCCAAAAGTAGTGAGGGAAGAAGGCAAAAGTTATCGGTTATGTAGGCACAAAAAAACACGCAGCAGTGTAGGTGTTGCACCAAGGAAACTGGTAATGTAGAGGAAGTCCAGAATCTTAACGACCCTGAGGCTGGAGGGAACTCTGCTGGTCGGGCTCGGTGTTGGACTCGCCTTGTGGTGGAGTAAAATAAAAATAAGTCCACTGTGGAAATGCAAGATTAGTCTGTACTGAGAAAACAGTATTTTTGGGTGCATCGTCCCAATCCCCTCTCAAACCCTGATGTGATCCCTTCCCCCCTCTTCCTAGACAGACATCTTTCTAGGTTTCTCTATTACAGCTTCATCGTACTTGTCCATTAGTTATGATTGATGTCTGCAGGCCTGCTTGGGGCAGAGAAAGACGAGAAACGAGGAACATTCACCTCCAATTACTGTCATCCAGATAAAGTGCTCGCAGCGCGCTAACGAAGCTGGCGCCGTGCCCTTTTAACAAGCTTAAATCAATTAAGACAAAATGATCAATTTACCCCAGTAATTAGCCCACACATTACCGCTTATTACCACCAAACACATTTATTCATCACTTCTCCCCGCTCTCTTTCTTCACCTCCACCCCCCTCCTTCAAAGACCGCGCACTTGAATCTAAATGGGAAGTGTGCAATCAGCTAAATTGAATGTAATTGATTAAATAATTAGAGAGATTTAAATGAGTCAATTTATGAGTCAATTATAGGGAACAGGCGGTTGGGGGGGGGGGGGGGGGGTTGTCCCGTGGGTTTCAGGGGTTTATTAATAACTACTGGGATTTGAAAGTCTTGGCACCAGGGAGACGTAATCCCTCAATGTCTGAGTAACCCAGAAAAGCTTCACTCCGAGGAGACGCCGTCAGAAACTAAAACAGCGCCTCAGTCAGATCCGCGGAGACGGAAAAGAAAGATTCAACAATCGACCGTGATGTCTCTCTTTTGTTTCACTGACTTAAACACAAACATAAGAACAAGTGCACTGTGTTTATACGACTTGTTAGTCCGGCTAGGTACCGTTATTTGACGGCGAGTACCGAGAGTATCGTTAAGCTTGGACAAACTGGGCTCCTATTGGTTCAAAGGTCAGTCCCTCTTAGCCCTGTAAGGCTGTCAGCCGTACAGCGGACGACTCACTTTATTACAGCCTGCTTCTTTTTCAATCAATCATTATTTGTAGAGCGCCAATTCACAAGTGTTATCTCGAGGTGCAGCTGAGGTGGAGGTCAGAGCAGGCCGTGCATGAATGAGGACGGCGGTGGTTGTGGGGACGATACAGTCCTATGGTGGTGGTTGGGCGTCGGGTGGTAAGAGTGTCAGATCATCTCGCTGAAGGTCAGTGGAGCTCCGTCTACTCGAGAGCCTGGTCTCTGCTGTCGGGTCTCACTGAACTTTTGACATTTGCAGCTTGGAAGATGGACTCATCATAAAACTAAAATATCGTAGGTGGATGCAGACGGAGCACTGAGGGAATGCTATTTTCAGAATCAAAAATTACCAACCCTGCCTTTAATGTCGTATTTATTTTGGATCTCATTTGTTTACATATTTTTATATGGATAAAAAAACTGCCTTCATAAAACTGTTTCAGAACTCCATCGAGATGATTCTGATATTTTTCTCCTCAGACTCGTCGGCTCACTTTCCTCCTCTCTCTCTCTCTCTCTCTCTCTCTCTCTCTCTCTCCCTCTCAGACTGATTACAGTCTGCAGTAATGAGGCAGCAGGGTTTACAGTTTTTTTTTCTTCTCATCACAAAGCGACAAGGTACAAAATATGAAGGACACCCTTAATCAGTCTCCCTCATGTGGACCGTGTCAGTTTGAATAACTGCTGAGCGCTCGGTGAATACGGGAGGCTGGCTGCTGTAATGGGAGCTGATTGATATTTGGAGTGTGTATGAAACAGTCCTGCTGCCGTGGAAACAGATGTTGCACGGCTTTAGCCAAGTCCACTTAAAAAGTACTCCCAAAAAAAAAAACTCCTCATGCTCTAATTATTTAGCTGCAAAACACAAACTGGCCTTCAACATGTGAAGTGAGGCCATCCCTGCTGATTGAGAAACACAACCTGTTCAAAGACTGCGTTCAGTTAACGACGAGTCAGACATGAAGAATGTGATCCGCAGTTTTCTTATCAAGAGTTAGCAGAGGTTTGGAGGGCCGGTAGCCTGGTGGTCAGTGTGTGCACCTGGTGTGTGGAGGCTGTGGACTTCAGCGCAGGCGGCCGCATTCAGGGTCCTGCCAGTGGCACCTTTCCTGCATGTCGATTTATGTATATAGAGGCATAGAAAAAAAACTAAACAAACACTAAATGAGACATTCAGAGGCGAGACACGGTCGTTCTTTTCCATCACTGTGACTACAGCGAGGTGTTAAGAAGGTGCATTAAAAAAGAGAAGAATGCATCAATTTAAGATATTAATTAATCGTAATTAATGCTGACAGCTCTTGAAAAATAAAAATAGCCGCGAGATTCTGCAACTCTAAAATTGAGGATTTCTCTGGATTTGATAAGTGTTGGAAATATTTGAGGTGATGTAAGAAGTCAACAAAGAAAAATATATAACATAGGTTTAGTCCATTTTAAAATTAATTTAGATATTTAGGTGTAAACATTTTACTAAAAAATTTACGTATTGGACATTTCAGGGACAAAAAAGTCTGTTAATGAGAGAAACAAAAAATACCTTAATTAATCGAAATGTATTCAATAATGCTGACAGCCCTGATTAAAATCAACTGGTTTAATACCAAGATGATGTCACTTCCTGTTTAAAAAAGAGAGAGAGAGAGAGAGAGATGTGTTTTCAGGTAGACTTTCTCTATGAACACACACACACCCGTCCAAATGTCAGAAATATTTTTCACTGCTTCCTAACAGCATCTCTGAGCGACGATTTGTCATAACCCTTAACGATGATGTGTGTGTGTGTGTGTGTGTGTGTGTGTGTGTGTGTGTGTGTGTGTGTAGCCCTCTCTGCAGTGATCTATAAACTGCTGTCTAAATTAGCGAGGGCTCAGATGGCAGCCACACACACACACACACACACACACACACACACACACACACACACACACACACATCCTTTGATCCTTTGAAAGTGAGACAGAGAAAAAGATTTGAGTCAAAGTTATTACCGAACAAAGTGTTTCTCCTTTTCTCTCCACAACTTCTCAAACGCACAAACAAAAGCCACACATGAACGCACAACATTCTTCATCCTCTGGGCTACGGCTCACATTTATCTGCAGGCGTGCAGCTATGAGTGGAAAACACACACACACACACACACACACACACACACACACACACACACAGAAACACACAGAAACCTACACAATCACACAAAGAGAGGAAAAACACAAACAAGCTGGTGCTGCTCTTCCCGGGGTGATGTCACTCTTTGATGTGTGAGGAGGGAGTCATTACAGAGCTGCTCACAGGTGAGCTCTGTTTGTGTGTGAGTGTGAACATAATTGTGAGAATGAAACCTCTGCTGTGGATAAACGTGTTTGCCTTGTTTATGTTTTCTGTCGCCACAGCCCTGACACCGTGCAGCCCCTCTGTGTTGGTCTAGAAGGTGGCTGTAAGCGTGCAAAAACTTAAGCTAGGAATCAACATGTAGGTATCGTTATCCCTTTTCAGACATCTTTTTTTTTCATCATTACATCTTAGAACTTTCTAATTGATTTCAGCGATGATGTAATATTCTCGACCCAATCTGTGAAATCACATCACATTTCAATGTAGCAGAAGCACAGCACAGCAGGAGCTCCACATACACACACACTCAGACACGCACACGCACACACACACACACACACACACACACGCAGCGCTACGCTCCTCCCGCTAACTCAGCTGATCCTGTCTCTCCTCTGTAACGCCTCTGTTTACTACCTCTAAAAGACTTAACAAAAGAGGGAACGCATTCCCGTTAGGCCTCTGTGAAACTCAGATTGAAATATTTCGACTTTAAACGGCAAAGCAAACGTTGGGATGGAGTAAAAAATTGTCTTTTCAAACGCAGATGGTCGGTCCGTCTTCCACGACTGAAACACTCATCGATCGGGTTGTGATATTTGCATAATGTGTTTTAAATGAAAGAGAAAGCTTCTGGTTCAGCGGGCAGAATAAATTCTCTTTGTTAATGCGCTCCTCATTCACAGTCATGTCAGGAGCGTGTTTTAATGGAAAAGTTTACGAGAGTTTATTAAAGGCCTTTTAAAAATGTTTAGTTGTTATGAGCTAAACATCCGGTTGAAATAAATACATCAAATGAAGTGACAGTTAACGAGGTGTGAAGACGGGATTTCTTTGTTTCGCTGTCACTGAATAACACGAGAAAAGGCTCTCGCTGATGTCTGACTTACAGAGACAGATGCAAGAAGCTTTTAGGTAGAAACACAGAGCGACACAAAGGTCTAACCGGAAAGAAATGCAGAAATGTAAAAAAGCATTCGAACGTGTTCCGTCTCTGGTGGTCAGAAACCAGTCCAGCTTTGATATTTCGATGTCTCAAATTGAATCAGAGGAGAAAAGCAAAAAGCAGACGGAGGATATCAAAGTGCAGATTCTTCTTCTAAAGCCAAAACTTTCAGCAGCCATTCAAAAACCATCAGAGAGGCGAACAGATAAAGGTCATTTAAAGACGTGTTTATTTTGTTGATACTTCACACAAGAAAGATTCAGGAGGCTCAAATGGCTTAGGCTTAGGGTGGCTTAATGTGAAGTTGTTTATAAATTACATTAAAGAGGACATATTATCCCCCTCTTCCACCTTTTCAAAAGCCTTTTTTCACATATGCACTCCGGATAATATCTAGATATTTACAGGAGGACTTCTCCGGAGATTCTCCCGAACTAGCCGTTCACATATGCTCCTCACAGCGGGGGACTTTGCTTTGTGGACTGGCTTTGCTTTAATTTTATGGATGTGGGGTGTTTTGAGGTCTCCCAGAGTTCTTATCTCTGATCGAATTTATCTGCAACACTCTTACAAACACAAACTCACCAGTTGACCTCCGCCACAGGATCCCCTCTCACTGTCCCTCTCCTCCTCTCTCAAATCGAATTTGCTTCTTCTACCTCAGGCATGAAGCCAGAGCACCCTGCTTCAAACGCTCTGTTTGTGTTTGTGTGTGTTTCTACCCTTAACCTTGGCGTCACCTGTTGTCGAGAAATAGCTCCAGGGAGGTCAAATCCTCAGCAAAATCTGCTTCCTGCTATTAGAGGCTGAGCTGCTGAACGAAAGCTGGGTCGGTGAAGGTGGCAGGGGGAAAGATGACGGTGAACAAAGAGAGGAATGAAGTCAGAAAGGAGAAAATGAAAAGATGATACAGAACAAAGAGGGAGAATAATAGATGACGGGCAGACAAGTTAAAGGAAAGTATCTTCGTTAGGAATCAAGATTTGAGACGACTCTAAGATGTATTTATTTATTTATTTGTGTCAAACCTGAGACATAACTCGGATTTGACGACATTGTTCAGCCGGTAAAGCTGCTAAACATGAGACAACGACGACACTTATCCATCCATCCATCCATCCATCCATCTATCCGTCCATCCATCCTTCTGTCCATCCATCCTTCTGTCCATCCCTCCATCCATCTATCCGTCCATCCATCCATCTATCCATCTGTCCTTCTGTCCATCCATCCATCTATCCATCCGTCCTTCTGTCCATCCATCCATCCATCCAACCATGAATCAATCTACCCTCTAAGCCGGTTGGCTTTCTGAGTTAACACATATTATTTTGTTTTTTATCACATTACTATTTTAACATCCAACCCTTCTTTTGTCCTTTTGTCATGTCGCTTGTTATCTCTGCCTTTAGGGAAACACATTTCTTCCCTTTGGCCCGAACATGACTTCACATTCTGACTGCGGGCTCTCCTCCAAAATTGCCCCACAGCTCGCTCTGTGTTATTTTGGGGGATAAGAGGGGACAGAAGATAAACAGGAATGGAAATAGTGATGGGAACATCGCCATGCAGAGGACACAAGGATTCATGTTGGATAGACGACAGGAAATGAAAGAATGGAAGAAGGGGAAATGATAGGATAGAGGTAACTTGGACCTCGTAAACCACCTCTGCTTCTCGCTTCTTTCCCTCCTTTGTCTGTTCCATCTCCTCTCTCTCTCTCTGTATTCATGGTTCCATTGTCCTCCGCTCTGCGACTCCTGTTTCATGTTTGTGTCGTCGCTCTGTTTCACCATCTCGCCGTCTCTTTTAGTCTCTTTAATGAAGACGAGCCTCGATAATACAGACTGTCACCGGAGACTTAAAGTGGGCACACTGACAGGGTTACAAACACACACACACACATTCCCCACACACCGAGAAACAAGTGCAGAAAGACAAATGAAGGTGATAGTACGAGTTGGAGAATAGGGTGATGGGCAGAAAGACAAGAGGGATACAAGGAAGCAATTGGACTCAGATTATTTGGACAGTGTACCTTTATCCAGAATAATTTTAACCAGTTAAGTTCCAAGAAAAGCACCAACAGTGACTTATTTCTAAAATATCCTCTTCACTGACCACGCACAATGAAAGTGCAGATCAGTACAACCACACTAATGGAACACTGTTGGAATAATACGGTCGCTGCATGTTGAAGTTAAAGGTTTGCCCTGACACATTAAAAGCAGCTACAGTAGAAGACAGAGCGTCAGGGGGGAAGAAATGTTCAAACACTGTGGATGGGTTTGATACCAATATTTAAGGGCTTCACTTCCTGCCTCCTCAAAGATGCAAAGCTCAACAAGTCGAGGAATGATTCCCGGTCCCGGTAAAGTGAGAGAGAGCATACTGATCACACATATAGGGGAAGTTAGTTTGTACAACTTATAAAAGCATGCTTTGCAAGGTGTTTAAAAATCGAAACTTGTCTGACTCGATACATTTGTTAAACTCATAGTAATCGTTTCCTGTGGACATGTTTGGTTCATTTTTTAACCTTTTGTCACGATCTCTCCCCGGCCTGGATAAAAGTAATTCTTCGGCCAATGGGTTCCTGGGATTGCTCTATTGATAAAAGTGGTGCAGAAACAAGATGGTGGCAAACACACGGATTGTTAGTCTCTCAGAGCTTAAAGGCAGGGTTGGTAATGTCCTCCAGATCCACTTTTTCAGATTCTGGTTGAAATAGTCTTCAGGTCCTGACAGAAATTAATAACTCATGTTCTCTGAAAAAGGAACAAAGAAAACCCGTCATCTGTATCAGTTGTAAGCCTGTAAAAACTTCCACCAATGTCTGCCACGAGGTACCAATCTGATGAACCAATCAGAACGCCTCCCTGTCTCCCTGCTCGTTCTCTACCTCTTGCTTGCTCTAGCCCACACGTTGGCCGTTGTGAGTGAGACAATTTCAACCAAAATCTGAAAAAGCGGATCTGGAGAAAATGACCAACCCTGCCTTTAAATGGAAATCCAGAACTAGATGGCCTTGGATCCAATCCTCCACCAGCTGGAGTCCTGTCACCCTGACAAAGTCTACCGCACGTTCCCATTAAGCGCTTCTCCTTTCCAAGCTCGGCCCCACTTTGTTTTTTAATTCTCGTCCTTCTTTCCATCGATCCCCTTCATCCATTTTTCATCCCCTTGTTTCAGCCTGATGCTGAGAAGCGTCCCGTTTAGACTTGTGATTGTCCCAATCAGCGCCGTGTTCCACCAGTCACTCTCTCAACACTGTAGTGTTTATTGGCACTTACCCACAAGGCATCACTCCGCCGCAGACAGGAGCAATTTAGCACCTTTTAATGCAAAGTGTTTATCAATGTGTTGGAATGAGGCTGAATCGATGGGCGCATCGCTGCTTCTTGTAACGTCTTTTAACACCGACTCCCCCGCGCCACGCTCAGGCCTGTAATTGTTTCTCTTGGTTTTCTGTGAAAATCAATCCAGCAATGATTGGATCCCTCGCTCCACCCCTCCTCACCCCGTCCTCTCTTAAATGTCCCACCATGCTCTTTGTGATACATGAATATATCTTCGTCTGTTTGGTTGGTCTCTCTTTTAGCATTTAAGTGGTTACTTTTTCAATCTTTCTGTTGTCTTTAAAAAATCAACACAACTCTTAATCTGTGAATGAAAAGCTACCCCAGTGTTTGGGAACTTTACTATGATTGCAATCTGTAAATCATTTTATGTATCAACAAGGAAAGATGTTATATATATGGATTTGTGTGTTTGCGGTCGAGCTTTCAGAGATTGTACGTCATGATTAAAAGACAAACCCTGATTTTTTTCTTTAGTTGAGCAGTTATTGTTTGAACTACACACCTTGGGAAAACGGTCGTTCAGTGTCTGTTTTACTCTTGAACGAGCTTTGTAGAGACTTCTTCGGTCGAGAAATACTTGGCTTTGCAAAATGATATGTCAACGAACAAATTTACTCAGGATGAAAGGTCTTATAAATATTGGTATAAATTTGCATCATTGAAAATGTTATCCAAGAGACTCATCAACAGGGTTGCCTCTGCTTCTTCAATGTCTTGCCACCTTTGAAAACCATCCATCCATCCATTATATGCTTTTCCAGTTCCCAGCTGTCATTGGGAGAGAGGCGGGGTTACACCCTGGACTGTTCCTCAGCCAATCACAGGGCTGACATATAGAGACAGACGACCAGCCACACTCACATTCATTTGATGGGAGCATGTGCTGTTTTTGGGGAGGTTGAAGACCAGACGTGGTGTTGCATTTTGGATCATCTGCAGGGCTTTGATAGTGCATGTAGGAAGACCTGCCAGTAGGGAGTTGTACATATGTACGTCTTCACATGGGTGTATAAACGTTCCTGCTGAAGTTACATTTTGATGTGGTATTTACTGTGTAGCCACATCCCTTCACCTGCAGATTAATCAGATTACACACTTTTTATTCTGTGTTTAAATCTCTGGAACCATTACCTGAAAGGTTATAAATCCACTTTGGACTTTGTCCTCACTCCTCACTCTCTTCCTCCAGGATTTTCCATTTTATCTTCAGATGTATCCAACCAAGCACACAAACGCCCTCCACATCGTTTTTCTTCTGATAGTCAATCTCATTCCAAACACTCTCTCTCTCTCTCTCTCTCTCTCTCTCTCTCTCTCTCTCTCTCTCTCTCTCTCTCTCTCTCTCTCTCTCTCTCTCTCTCTCTCTCTCTCTCTCTCTCTCTCGCTCTCTCTCTGTCTCACTGTTTGCCTTCTCTGCAGACTCCCTCACTCATGTCTCGGCGCTGTCCTCCAAAAGTTTTTTTCTTTGAATGTCTCAGATCAAACAGAGTCTCAGTAGCATCTTTATATCTCTCTGTATCTCTTCAGCACAGACTTTTTTTTTTTTTTGGCCTTTACAAACTGATAAGTCTGAGCCTTTGGGTGTGTGAGAGGGTCGTGATTTCAGAGGAGTAATGAAGAGTACAGAGACTCTGGAGGCTCTTCTCCTGAGAGTTGGAAAAAGTGAGGCACATGTAAAGATCTGCTATCTTGTTTTTGAATGTTAGAGGAGGAACACACTCAAAGGTCCAATCAGTGAGATATGTAATGAGTGAAGTGATAAAGTGACCAGGGGGAGACAGCGCTCTACGATGTTTAGAATTTAGACTGCAGTACCAATTTTAAACACTAGGGGTCAGAGTTAGATACTGCTCCTTTAAAAACCGGAAGAAAACATCTTAATTGCATTCATAGTTTATTCTCAAAGATGCAAAGCCCAGAAAAAGTGCAAATATAACATTTGTCTGAATTCTCCTTTTAAAAGAAAGTACATCAATCCTCCTTCAAGTGTTCATTTTTGCAGGCTATGAAAAGGTTGAAATATACGCTTCATCTCCCACACCACTCCACAGCGTTATATTTCTATTCTTCACAAAGTAAAGAAAACTTGATATTTTTCTCCCTTCCTGGTGTGAAAGACGAGAGGTTGTTCTTTCCTCCCGCTGACACGAACTTCTTTCACTCGGATTTCTCTGCAAGCCTTCAACTTGGAGGTGTTTGGTCTTTGAGGGCAGTTTTAATACAAAGCTGCGGGATAATGTCTGTAAAATAAGTATCTACTGGCATCTGAGGAGGAGAGGACTGGGACAGAGTCGGGTACCGCAGTGTGATTGAAGGATTCCTTTGAGAGCTTCCACAATAAACTTCTGGATTGTTGAAGATTTGGCCCCTTTTTTGCAGAATGACCTTCAGAAACAAAGTGTGTAACTGCTGTTAGCTCAGGTGTTTTATGTTTGAGCTGCTGAACTTCAACCTTTATAATGAACATCATCAGTCCTCCCTGTTTCATCGTCATTACAGTTGCTGATGTTAATATCATCTAATACTACACATACTTCATTATTACTGACATTGTAGATATAAATCTATCTTATTCATTGTTGTCTCGATCCCTAAATGTCTTGGTCTTGATTTGATCTCACCCTGCCTTGGTCTTGGTTTTGGTCTTGACTCAGTCTCCATCCCTTAATGTCCTAGTCTTGACTCGGTCTTGCCTTGCCTTGGTCTTGGTCTTGGTCTTGGTCTTGTCCAGCCTTGGTCTTGGTCTTGGTCTTGACTCGTTCTCGATCCCTAAACGTCTTGGTCTTGACTCAGTCTCTCCCTGCCTTGTTCTTGGTCTTGGTCTTGGTCTAGACTTGGTCCCATTTCTCAAATGTCTTGGTCTTGACTCGGTCTTGCCTTGCCTTGCCTTGCCTTGCCTTGCCTTGCCTTGCCTTGCCTTGCCTAGCCTTGCCTAGCCTTGCCTTGCCTTGGTCTTGGTCTTGGTCTTGGCTCAGTCTCCATCCCTAAATGTCTTGGTCTTGATTTGATCTCACCCTGCCTTGGTCTTGGTTTTGGTCTTGACTCAGTCTCCATCCCTTAATGTCCTAGTCTTGACTCGGTCTTGCCTTGCCTTGGTCTTGGTCTTGGTCTTGGTCTTGTCCAGCCTTGGTCTTGGTCTTGGTCTTGACTCGTTCTCGATCCCTAAACGTCTTGGTCTTGACTCAGTCTCTCCCTGCCTTGTTCTTGGTCTTGGTCTTGGTCTAGACTTGGTCCCATTTCTCAAATGTCTTGGTCTTGACTCGGTCTTGCCTTGCCTTGCCTTGCCTTGCCTTGCCTTGCCTTGCCTAGCCTTGCCTAGCCTTGCCTTGCCTTGGTCTTGGTCTTGGTCTTGGCTCAGTCTCCATCCCTAAATGTCTTGGTCTTGATTTGATCTCACCCTGCCTTGGTCTTGGTTTTGGTCTTGACTCAGTCTCCATCCCTTAATGTCCTAGTCTTGACTCGGTCTTGCCTTGCCTTGGTCTTGGTCTTGGTCTTGGTCTTGTCCAGCCTTGGTCTTGGACTTGGACTTGATTCGGTCTCGATTCCTAAATGTCTTGGACTTATTTCAGTCTTGCCCTACTTGGTCTTGGTCTTCACTTGGTCTCCATCCCTAAATGACTCTGTCTTGACTCAGTCTCGAAGCACTCTGCTCTCGGGTATGTCTTGTTTGTGGTTAGTGTGGTCTTGACTACAACACTATGGCTTAGCGCTCATATTTTAATTCAAGCTGGTTTCATTTATAATTCCAAACACCAGATATCAGAACATTAGTCTGAAGGGGTTTTTGAAGACTACAATATATTTTGTTTAAGACGTTTTTTCAACTTAGTGAAGGAAAATAATTGTATAACACGAACTAAAGCTCATGCACAAACGATCTTTATCTTAACTTTTGTTGTTGTTGATCAGCAAACTTGTGTTGTAAATTCAACATGAGAGGTTTGGTCCTGTGAGATTTAAGTTAATAAGAAACACTTCTTCTCTCAGCTGAGAAGGTCCGACATCATTATTTCATTGAAACATAGAACGCAGAGTAAGACGTCGAAAAGTAAAGAATCAAATCAATAAGAAGTTTCTGATGCTGGCTGTGCTGCAACATCGGAGCAACGTGTCTCGGATGAGTTTAAATCTGCAGAGCAAGCAGAGGCAGTGTTTGGGCACAGACGCAGAATCTCCATCAGATGCTAAGCTCACACCTGAGGCTATATAATAATGATCTGTTGACTCGGACCCCTGTTGATGGGGAGCTTTCTGACTGCTGTGTCAAAGAACTCGAGCAGCATTTTAAAACCACTGCTGGTGTGCATTTTTGTTTTAGCACCTGTGCATCTGTGATCATTATTTTCATCTCTGCTGAGGGATGGGTCAGATAGTTGGTCAGGGAAGTGAAACAGCCTTCACTGCGCTCTCCTTGAAGCCAAACCAAAACCCATTGACAAAAATGGGCTGTCGAACATTAAAAAATAAATTCACAATTAATTGCATTTTGGAAAATCCATAATTTTGCTTGTGAAGCTGTACTGCTTTTGTGTTTTTGTGCTGCTTTCTTTATTGGTGCAATAGCTTGACAAACTGATAACATACATGACAAACAAGACAAACCTCAAGGATCCGCACCCTTCAGCGCAGCCAAAACTACCTCTTTAAAAACTCCCACAGTTAAAGGTCACATATCCTCCTCCTCTTCAACCGGTGTAAATAAGTCCCAGAGCTCCTAAAAACATGTGTGAAGTTTCTTGTTCTAAATCCACTCTGATCCTGTATTTGATCATGTCTATAAACCCCTCTATTTCAGCCCTGCTCAGAACGGGCTGTTTCTGTGTCTGTACCTTTAAATATGTAAATGAGCTGTGTCTGACCACGCCCCCTCTCTGGAAGGGCTCGGGTGTACTCGGGCTTTCTCGCTCCATGTCCTGTTGTTTACGGTGAGAAGGCAGACTCAGAGGGCAGAACAAACACCTAGCTGTGGGAGTGTCACCCACCTGGGGGAGGGGCTACTGCCCTTTGTGATGTCATGAAGGGAAAATCTCCAAACGGCCTGTTTGAGCACATATTTTCTGAAAAGTGGAGCAGGCAAAAGACGGAGAGGATGGACTTTTCTCATCATTGGGGGGTTTGTAGACAGAATAAAGAAACATACTGTATTAGAGTTAGAGGAACATGGAGAAGTGGATTTTTTAATAATGTGTGAACTTTAAGAATTGTTAAAAAGAAAACTGGCATGCTATCATCATTCTTTGCTCTTGTTTCCCCTCTGAAACTGTTTTAGGAAACCACATGTGTCTTCCTCTTTCTTCCCTCCCTCCTCCTCTCTCACTGTGTCTTCTCCCTCGCTCCCTCCCCTCTCTCCCCTCTCTCCCCCCTCGGGCTCATTGTCGAGCATTAACAATTTAAATTGTTTGCCTTTTTAGTCACGCCAATTGTAATATCGCTCTCGGAGAAGCAGTAGTTAATGAGTTTCTACTTTGGAGGGCTCCCGCCGAGACGACACAGGAATAGATCTCCCGTCTTTTCCTCGACTCTTTTTCTCCTCGCTGACTCTCTGACTTTCAGCCCGTTATCCCTCTATTACCAGAGAATATAGAAAATGACACCAGATCTAAAGGAGTTACTGTGTGTGGGGGGGTCATTTTCAGAGTATGTGCATCTGAATCTCAATGTGTGTGTGTGTGTGTGTGTGTGTGTGTGTGTGTGTGTGTGTGTGCGTGTGTGTGAGTGTGTACCCTGAGGGCTTGTAACAAGTGCAGAATGTGTTCTTAATGAGGAAGCAGTGAGGTAGAAAACTACTATGCTTTGTAATCTCCCCTCTCTCTCTCTCTGTGCAAAAAAAGCAGGAAATCAATCTGCAGATTAGATGCAGACAGCTGTCACACATTACATGTTGACGCGCTGTGGCAGTAAATGACACCGTTGACACGTGTCTCTCTCTGGCTGTAAAAAACGTGTGTAAATACAGCAGTAACGACGTTGTTAATACATCATCGGCCTCAATTGGCGAGATTGAGGACAAACTGCACGTTAAAAAGATTATTTTTCCTGCAAGCACGTCTCACTTCCTGCTGCTCGTTAGCATGCTCGGTGGGGCTGCTTCTGTCTCGCAATTATGTCCTTTGACTAAGGTTTGTCTGTTCATCATGGAGTTTGAACTAAATGTTAGTTTTTACCAGTTCAGAGCCAAAGCAAACTCTTATATGAGCCTCATGTTTGGAGCTTTAAAGGGGACATATTATGAAAAATCCCTTCTACAGTGTTGTTGAACATATATTTGGGTAACCTGAGTGTCAACTGACCCACAAAATGTGAAATAAATCCATCCAGTCCTTTGTTTGTGGTCTGCATAAGTCTTACAACACAGAGAAAAATGCTCAGTTTCTAATGTGTTCTCCTTGTGATGTCACAGTGGGATTCTGATAAAAACAATGACCCCTCCCCTCCCCTGGTATCTCCACCCATGGACTCCACCCCCAGTCTAGAACAAAACTTTTGCGCATGTCCACCATTTTTATTCTCATGACAGAGGAGTGATGTCTACCAGGAAAACTCAGAGGGGGGGGGGTCTCATTACATTTAAAGAGACACACACACCAAAATGGAGCGTTCTGAGAGAGCTGGTTTATACAGGGTCACAAACCTCCTCTGGTGCTTGATTCATGTTATATTTTGACCAAAACACAGTTTCACATGTTTCATTTAGACCACAGGGGACTGTTTGAAAAGGTGGAAAAGGAGTACAATATGTCCTCTTTAAGGAGTTACTCCTGACCCGTGGAAGAGCGGGAGGATGTCACTCAAAACCTTCTTAAAGAAATGTGCACACTTGTACTGATTGTGTGATATGCAGAAATGTTTGTAGGGTTGGAACCGAGATGTGTATTTGAAAGACATGAATACATTTTAAAAATCTCAATATTCTTGGGAAAAGAAAATGCAAAGTCACACACATAAGTGTCACATGAAAGCTGCAACATTACCGCTTTCTTAGTCGACCTGTTTCAAAGTCGTGGTCCCAAAAACGGCAGAGAAGAGAAGGCAAACGTTTTTAAAAAAGAGGAGGGGTGGAGGTTATAGAAGAACATCAGAGATTAAGAGTTAAAAAAGAAGGGTGGGGTCGTCTTAGCTTAAGAGAGCGCCTCGGTGCTAAGAGACGAGAGGAGGATAAAAGAGGAGACGAGCACGTCTCAGTCGTCGAGTCGATTATTCTGTCTGTCAGTCAAACTCGTCTCAAACTCAGGCCCTTTGAAAAACGTTACAAACGGATCAAGGCTGCTAACAAGCTAACACCCTGCACTTTAAAGCTGGATGAAACCAACTGTCCCGTGCAATCTGCTCTCTTCTTCTCTCTCTCTGAAAACTGAAGTTCATGTTTTTCTACTTCTGCGCTCACCTTGAACACGAGTCGCTCGTTTAAAAAAAAAGCTGCAACCTCTCTTCATGAACATGATGATGGCCTTACAGCTGTAGAAGAAATCAGTTCTAACCTCTCATATAATCATGCTGCTGCTTCTAATGGAAATGTCTTCTTGCCTCTTTAATATCATAAAGCTGTTGGTTGTCAATTCATTTTTGTTACTTCAGTTTCCTTGACTGCATTCATCCCTTTTCGCATGCTTACTCATGTTTCCGCTGTCATTGGATAATCAGCTGTCTCTTCAGCGGTGCTCATCTAACCAATGGCATGGCGCTCCATCCTCATTGTCAGCCTATCATCCTTCTGCTCTCCTTTTAAATATGATTCTTTTGCTGTCTTTAGTTCCTTCATGCTGATGTTTAGTGCACCCCTCCACCTGCCCAACACCACCCATCTTTGTAGAATCATCATCCATCCAATCTTCACCCATCCGGTCTCAAAAAGTCCTGAGCTTCACCCACCACCAGGGTCTGGACTCCATGGGGGGACTTATGCTGCCGACGCTCAGAATCTTCATTCTCCAAACACATCAACCACCCAATAGAGTCCAAGTGCCAAAGTATTTCTGTCAAGTCATTCATAATAATTAATTTTCTTAATTCACTTGTCTCTCCTGATTGAACTTTCAGTTTGTGTATCTACCTCTGACGGTTTTGTGTGGGTGCTGTGGGTTTGTGGGAGCCTTTATGTGTGTGTGTGTTGTGCGTCGCCTCCCGTGCCCTGAGCCGTCCAGGAGAAATCCTGATCAGGCGCCCGAAAGTAGAGTCGCACACGGCTCATTGGAGGAAAACTCAAACACTAACCGTCACAGCTCCATAAAGTAACTTCTTTCTTCTGTGTGTGTGTGTTCTTTTTAATCATCCCTCTTTGTCTCTCCTCGGCTCTCACGATGCTTTCAGGAACAGGACGTTTTCAGTTTTCCCTGTTAGCTGTTTTACACCTGGTACATCTATAATTGGCCGTTTTGTCTGACTGAAGATTAAAGAACAGTGGACGAGTTCTTTGAAATCTTTCCTTTTGAGTGAAGCGAACAGAAACTATTTTGTTGATCAGAACGAGACGACCGAACACATGTTCAGTTTTAGTTTCTCGATTGTCTCTTTGAGTTTTATTTTATCTGAGAAACAGATGGAGCACCGCGATGAAGACGCAGCTCAGTCATATTGTAGCATTTTAATGGAGAAGCTGTTAGTCGGAAGAACAACTTCCCAACTCGGACACTTGGACCACCCGAGCAGCACCTGAATGCAGCATTATACTGCAAATGAAGTTTGTAAAACCCCTGTGAGGGCGCTCTCTCTCTCGTGCTTCTCACAGAGGTCGGTGAAGGAATCACCTCAGAGTCAGGTGTGTGAGTAACTGATTGGCTTTGATGAAGACCAGGTGTGTGAGCTTATGAATTCTCTTTGGACTCCAGTGCTCAGTGCTGACTCATTATCTCACCTTCAGAGGTAGAGAGAGTTTCTCCCTGCGTTTGCGCTCTTTGTTTTTGTATTTGTTTTCCATTGCCCGTTTCTCAGGGGTGCTGGGTAGTTTTGTTGCTCGACCAGCTTTTTGTGTTCACATTTAAGACCTCCCTGACAGCCTTTGCTTTTTTTTTTAGGAGTTTTCTGGGTCTCCTTGACAATTTAGTTTTTCAGTCAGCTGCTAAGCAATAGCAGTTTAGTTAATAATTTTATGCACATTATTTAGTTTAGGAAGCTTGTTTTGGCTCTATACCATGTTATTGTTTCCCCCCCTCTCTAATCTAGTGCTTGTGATTTTTGTGGGATAACTTTAAAACATCCCTGTGTCTCACTTCCCCCTTTCCAGACAACCCGTCTTCATGAAGTGATAAGCGGGCACAGTCAGCTGAACTGTGATACACAGTTATGTTGCAATCATGCAGGACGTGCACAGAGTCAGGACGCCAGAAAAGAAAGAAAGAAGGAGAAGAAAAGAAGGGAGCTGACTCGGTCATTTGACCCCAACAAAAACTTTTTTCAGTCGGCTCCAAAGGCTAATGAGAGGCTGATGAGAGCCAGACACAGGGGGCTAGGATGCTAGCGCTAACAGAACTGATTGAGTGTGCATACGTTGATGTAAATTACATCCTGGGAGGGCCCGTTCACTGAGCCTTTCAGATGCTAAACCCCGTCAGGATGCATTTCTGTGAATCAAAGCTGCTTATCATGTAAATCTGTGGTAAATTAAACAGAAGAGATTTCCAATGAGAGTCTATGATAAAGAGAGAACGATTGTGTTTCTCAGTGTGTCCTCTTTTGTGCGAGAATGGGATAACAAGTGCCGGAGATGAAATGTGTGTGTGTGTGGTGAAGATGGCTCCCGGGCCAGATTTTCCACCGATTCGTCTCGCTGATTGTTCACATCTTTCTACGTCTAATCGGTGGAACGTACATTTTCATCCAGACAAGAAAAGTGGCTCGTTCTTCTCTCTCTCTCTCTCTCTCTCCATCCCTCCGCTCAGCGTTAGTCACACACTGCTCGGGCGCTTCGTTTGCTCAGAATGAAGGGAGAAAAAAGACGCTTTCTGAAAAACGCACACAGTCAGAGATAACTCACGAACACACGCACGCTACATGTCATGTCATCTTTTATGTACTAGAAGAAGCTAAATCCTTTAGAACAGACCTGTTTTGGTGCATTTCTGCTATCTATAATGGAAGAATGAGTCTGCAGGCAACACTCAGTCTGTATCATATATTTCATTGGATTGATTTATACGGCTCGTACCATAACAACATGGTTATGGTGCACAAACAGGACACACAACATACAGACTGTCTGTCCTCTTTATGAGCAGTCTTACTCATTTTTATTCACCTTCCATGTGTCAGAATAATGCAAAGTTTACGTGCTCATTGGTACTTCTTAAATCGGTGTTATTGTGTCTTAAGCGGGGTACATCGTCCATCCATCCATTTTCTTCCACCTATCCGAGGTCGGGTCGCGGTGGCTGCAGGCGCAGTAAGTCAACCCAGTGGTCCCTCTCCCAAGCAATGTTTTCCAGCTCCTCCTCCTGGTGGGGGATTGTGAGGTGTTCACAGGCTAGACGGGATATATAATCCCACCATTCAACTCTGGGTCTACCCCGGGGTCTCCTCCCAGTTGGGTGTGCCCGGAAAACCTCCAAAGGGAGGCGACCAGGAGGATCCTAAACAGATGCCCAAACCACTTCAACTGGCTCCATCAGATGTGAGGGAGTAGCGGCTCTACTCCGAGCTCCCCCTGAAAGTCTAAGCTCCTCCCCCTCTCTCTCAGGCCGAGCGCAGACACCCTGTGGAGTGAAACTCATTTATGGCCGCTTGTATCCACGATGTCATTCTTTCCATCACTACCCACAGCTCATGACCACAGGTAAGGGTTGGAGCAAAGATCGAGCGGTAAATCGCCAGCTTTGCCTTCAGGCTCAGCTCCCTCTTCACCACAACCGTCCAGCACAACGCCCGCACAACGCCAGCAAGGACTCACTCCCCACCTGGAGAGAGCAAACATGTCCTGAAACATTCTGCAGTTGTTCCTAAAATACATCATCAAACCTGAGGGGGGAAAACAATTTAAGAGCTTTTTGGGTTCAAACTGTTCAGAGGAGTGTTAAAGTGAAATGATTCACGACATAAAGAGACATTTTGTCATGATTTGGTCTTATTTAGTTTTGTATTTCAGCGTTTAGGTTTCCATGTTTTCATTTCTCCTGTCCATAGTGTTGCTTGTTTCCCTAGTGTGTTTTTGTATTAATGTTCCCTGGTGTTTGTTTCCCTTGTGTGTTTAGATAAGTCTTTAGTGTTTCTTGTGTTATTTTGTATCCTGGTGTCCCTCTATGTTCTAGTCTGTATTATTGTTACATTCTTGAGTTCTGTGTGTCCTCAGTGTTTCTTGTGTTTCATCCTGACTCTGTGTGTTTCCCTCCGTGTTGATTGCCCTCATTGTCTTCACCTGTGTTATTAGTCTCACCTGTGTGTGATTACCCCTGTGTCTATTTAGTCTCTGTGTTCCTTCCCTTCAGAGTCCGTTAATTGTCGTTTGTCGTCTATGTTGAATGTCGCTCGTCTTTTGTGCTAGTGTTTTGACTTCTAGTTTTTGATTTAAAGGCTTTATATGTGATTTTTCACACTTAAATATAATAGAAATCAAGTATCTCCTCTGAAAATAACTGTGAGTCATGACTGTCAACAATGGGTGTAACACCTGAGTCCCACTGTCTGTGACGTTTTCAGAGTTTTTTTTCTGTATGTTGACATAGCCGCCCGATGGCTGACTCCTCCCCTCACGTATAAAAGTTGTTTAATTGAGGGACTAGAGAAAAGAAGAATAACACACTGTACTCACTGCTTAACTGTGTTTCTAGATCACGCTTATTTCGGGTAAATTAACATGCAGTGTGAAGATACGAGCATAATAAAGATCGCTAGCATTAGCATGCTAACCCACAATGCACCGTGAGTTGTTTTGAGACAAAGAGTAAGGTATTTTACCTGCTTTTTGTAAAGTGTCTCGAGTTAACACTTGTTATGAGTTGACGCTATACAAATAAAAATTGATTGATTGATGCAGGTGCTCAAGGGCGACATCTGCTGGATCAAAAAAATCGCATATAAAGCCTTTAAAGTAAGTTTTGTTTTTTTGCCTTCTGCCTTTTTGTTAAATTAAATCCTTTTGGTTATTCTGCACTTGGGTCCACCTCCCTTGTTTTTCCACAATCGTGACACATTTAGGAGACCTACAGCCGAGAGGATGATTATGAAGTTTGTGCCAAGACCGTCTTGTGAAATGTGTTTGATGGATCTTTAACGTCCAACTGTTTTTTTCCTTCTTTGAGACATTTCTAGATCCCTTCTTCCATCACCTCAGAATCAAGTTTTATTGCCAAGTACATTTACACATACAAGGAATTTGACTTGGTGTATTGGTGCTAAACAAGTAACAAGGAAATAAAGCAGAACTAGCAACAACTCAAATGATACAGTATTAGAAGCTATTACAATATATAAAATAGAATTGAAAAATGTTCAAAAGGTGCAATGTAAAAAATCTTACAGTGTATGCAACCTACTCACAGAGTGCATGTAAGAAGATAAATGTAAAGTCCAGTGGGCGTCAACTGTCCTCGGAATAAGCTCACACCTCCTCTCCTTGTTTCCTTCACTTCCCTCTCTCTTATATGATTCTGCTCCTCTTTGTCTTGTGCGGGTCCCTTCTCTCTTATTTCTCTGTTCTACTTCACTTTTTTCCTCCTCTTTTTGATTATCTCTTCACCTTGTTTTTTGTCGTCCCTCCTTCTCCCCGTCTTTCTTCACATCCTCTGCGGTTTGTCTCTGTCGTTGCTTAATGGGCCTTGTCCTATTCTCTCCCTCCATATTTTGTCTCTCCCTCACACCCAGGGTCCCTTTTTGGTCCCCTTTTTGTTTGCTGCATTATCTTACTCCTCTGCATTCATTCGTTTCTCATTACCTCTGTTGACTCCATCTTGTTTATTTATTTCCCCTAAACCTCTCATTCTTCTCCTCATACTTTTCCCTTCCTCTCGTTCCATTTCTGTACCAACTTTTCTCTCTTCATCCCCCCCCCCCTCTCTAATGGCCTGCCTTTTGCAGCCTGACCACAATAGACTCAGCATTTGGATTACTGTAATGGGGCTTGCATCACCCTCATAAGATCAGCCATCTGGGGGCTAGATGCCTTTTAGCATCCGGTTAGTATCTCCCCGACAGGACCTGCTGAGAAAGCTAAGCCAGAAAAAACAGTACTAATCTCTCCGCTCTGGCCATTGTTAAGTGTCCCGACGGCCCCTGTGCTAAAAGGGGGGCTAATTGATGTCGCCGCCTGCTTATTGTGGGCCCTGGGAAGAAGCGGATGATTGCCGAGCGGGCGTATTTAAAGCGAGAAGTGATGTGAGGCAAAGTGTTGGAGCTATAGGCAGCTATTTGAGGTCTGTGAACTTCTCGAGAGGTGAGATTGCCTCTCTTCACCACAGCTGCAAAAATCAGCTCAATAATGGCACATTTCTTTAACTGAGTCAGGGGCTGCATTTTTGAAATTTTCCAAATTCCCCATATTGTATCTGCCAGCTTGATAATAAGCCTTAACATGTGCACTCTCTACACACTGCTGGGTCGGATATAATGAAATCACTTGTGATGGAAATGTTCAATCTAACCGCTTTAACCTTTTGTACTCTCTGTACGTCTTCTTTAAAAGGTGCATGTGTCCATAAAAGTGAACTCAACCTTTAAGCTACCTCTTTGATGGGAAGTCAGAGACAAAATGTTCTACTTCAACGTCGTGTCACAGCGTTTATTGTCTGTTATTCCACTTGCAAACTGTGAGATTTGTGTTTCTTTTGGACATATTGTCAGGTCATGTTCAGGTGTTTGACAGTGTGGTCTTGTAGTTCTCCTGTGATCTTGTAGTTCTCCTGTGATCTTGTAGTTCTCCTTTGATCTTGTAGTTCTCCTGTGATCTTGTAGTTCTCCTGTGATCTTGTAGTTCCCCTGTGATCTTGTAGTTCTCCTTTGATCTTGTAGTTCTCCTGTGATCTTGTAGTTCCCCTGTGATTTTGTAGTTCTCCTTTGATCTTGTAGTTCTCCTGTGATCTTGTAGTTCTCATGTGATCTTGTAGTTCTCCTGTGATCTTGTAGTTCTCCTGTGATCTTGTAGTTCTCCTGATCTTGTAGTTCTCCTGTGGTCTTGTAGTCCTCCTCTGATCTTGTAGTTCTCCTGTGGTCTTGTAGTCCTCCTCTGATCTTGTAGTTCTCCCGATCTTGTAGTTCTCGTGTGATCTTGTAGTTCTCCTGTGATCTTGTAGTTCTCCTGTGATCTTGTAGTTCCCCTGTGATCTTGTAGTTCTCCTTTGATCTTGTAGTTCTCCTGTGATCTTGTAGTTCCCCTGTGATCTTGTAGTTCTCCTTTGATCTTGTAGTTCTCCTGTGATCTTGTAGTTCTCATGTGATCTTGTAGTTCTCCTGTGATCTTGTAGTTCTCCTGTGATCTTGTAGTTCTCCTGTGATCTTGTAGTTCTCCTGATCTTGTAGTTCTCCTGTGGTCTTGTAGTCCTCCTCTGATCTTGTAGTTCTCCTGTGGTCTTGTAGTCCTCCTCTGATCTTGTAGTTCTCCCGATCTTGTAGTTCTCGTGTGATCTTGTAGTTCTCCTGTGATCTTGTAGTTCTCCTGTGATCTTGTAGTTCCCCTGTGATCTTGTAGTTCTCCTTTGATCTTGTAGTTCTCCTGTGATCTTGTAGTTCCCCTGTGATCTTGTAGTTCTCCTTTGATCTTGTAGTTCTCCTGTGATCTTGTAGTTCTCATGTGATCTTGTAGTTCTCCTGTGATCTTGTAGTTCTCCTGTGATCTTGTAGTTCTCCTGTTTGTCCAGTCTTGTGGTTCATGAATGTGTTGTCCCGTATCGCCTGCCAGAGGGGAGAAGTCAGGCGAACAATGAAGTACAGTTTATATTAGACTGTATTTTTACTTGCTGTGATTCCTTGGAGTATCTTCAAATGCTTCTTAACCCCTAAAATCTGCACAAGCCAAAGGTTATGTTATCGTTGCTCTCGCTATAATATTTTTTATTTTAGATCCCAAACAGGATTATGCAAACAATCTCCTGCAGCCAGATCCCTGCCGCCCCCCTGCCTCCCACGTTTTAATTTAAAAATCATATTTACACTGCAAAAAGGAACATCAAGACATCATCATAATCAACCAAAGTAATACTTATCACTCTGAAGGCTGATGTGTTAGCGTTTGGATGCAAAAAAAATAAAGAAGGCTCTGGGGTAGTTTTTATTTAAGATGAATTCATAGAGGATTATGCAGAACATGGATCTCCTGTAGCTGCCAGCTGGAGTATCTTTTTTAAAGGATTAAAGTGAACCAGTTTGTTTTTTATTCAATTTGATGCTCAGCAGATTTCTGCTACAGGGATGAACTCCCTTTGACCTGGAGAATTGTGTTTGACAGTGTTGCATGTATCCTGTATATGAAGGCAGCAGGAAAAGGAAGCTGCTTTCAGCCTGACCCCCAGTCCCCACATACTCTGTGCGCGACGCTGTCCGTCTGTCAGTTGCACTTACTTTGGGAACGCCACGGAGTACCCCAGGAGGAGCTGGAAAACATTGCTGGTGAGAAGAGAAGTCTGGGTTGACTTCCACCACGACCCGACCTCTGATAAGTGATAATGGACTGATGGTTGGAACAAAGCAAATCTCTGTACTCCATGAAGACAGTAGATTTTTACCCTGATTGTATAAATCAGTTAGTACCATGTTAGCAAACAGACATCACAACATACATTTATTTACATCCAAAAACTGCAGAAACACAAACCCAGACCGGGCTCAGTGGATGTAGAGAGGAGAGATTCTTTCCTACCTGTCAGCCTGCAGCCGCCAACAGGTCAGTTCCTGTGACAAGTCAATACACACACACACACACACACTCAAAAACACTGACTGAATCAAGTAAAAACAAAGACTCATAACTTAATGGCATTGGCAGACGAAAGGCCCCTGAAGTGGTCATTTGATGGAGCGATAATTAAACAAACAGAAGAATTATTTCCACCCTGCTTTCTTTGTGTGTGTGTGTGTGTGTGTGCATCGGCCTGTGTGGTCCATTAATGGGGTCATAATTCAGTTTTTTGCTGTTTACTTCTGATGAGGCTGTGTGTGTGTGTCTGTGTATGTGTTTGTGTGTGTGTGTGTGTGTGTATGTGTGGTGAAAAGTAAAGCTGGAGAGGGATAGGTTTAGCCTGAAGCGATTACAGCAGTGAAAAATGTGAAAAACATCTGAACTATTAATGGTCACTTTGTTTTTGTTTTTGGGTGGAATGAAAAGTTATTAAAAAGTAAACTTTAATGTTTTTAACAAAGAACATATCGATGTTTTCCATCTTTAAGTCTACTTAAAGGAGCAGTATGTAACTCTGACACCTAGTGTTTAAAATTGGTACTGCAGTCTAAATTCTAAACCTTGTAGAGAGCTGTCTCCCCCCGCCCCCTCCTCTCTAGAGTAGGAATCTGCTCACGCAGGTTGCTGAAGGACACTGAAGCTTCAGTGTTTAGCCAGCTCTGCATCGGTCTGTAAACCTTTCTGCGTTCTAACCTCTCTCCATTTTTCAAAAGCATCTCCAATATTGATCCTAGTTTGAGCACGTTTCTGCTCGTGGAGCTTATTAGAAACATGCAGAGGCTTTTTAGGTCGGGTACAATCACTTCTATCTGAACCACTTCTCTCGGCCGCTTCCATCGCTGCAACACCTGTTGATTTGACCTGATAACTGCTCTCATATCTGGCAAACCGAGGGGGCGTCTACTCCAGACGTTACCATCCTAAGCTGCATTTAAAGGAAGGGATGATACACCAAGATCAGGTCGTTATAATATTGACTGAATATAAATATGGACAATGCCTCTCCATTTCCAACCATTGTACAAAAAAGAGGCCAAAATGCTATCCCTCCGGAAGTCCCGCCCCTTCCTCTAACCATGCTTGGAAAAAAAAACTCTATTGGACGTGTATTTTGATTTTGTTCTGTCTGTTAACATGGAGGAGGCGGGGCTCATGACCCATACTGGAAAGCTTTAAATATTACGGCTTCGCTTTCAGAGGGCTGTTTTGCCGTCCATCTTTTTATTCAGCCTTTGTGTTGCACCTGAAATAAACTCCAGAGAATGTAGTCTAACCCTGGGTAAATGTTGGGTATCAGAGTCTCTGCCCTCTTGTCTTTCATGACCCTGCCTCCCTTTACACAAAGGACCAACAGAATGACAGTCATAAATCCAAAAGACTCTGACACACCTACTCCCCTCATGGATGAAGTTACTTTGTGGTAATGCTGCTTGCAAACAAACCTTATGTTGATGCCCAGTAAACATGGACATTACACACAGATGTAGTTTTCCATTCAGTCTTAACAAAAAGGTGAAAGGGTACCGGGGTCTGTAGGGTTGAAGGTACAATTCTGTCATCTTTCAGGGAATCCAACACCACAATGGACTGGTTTTAACCCACCAAATTGAAAAGGTGAAGTCCAAACAACTCCCCAGCAGGAGACATCGTGGTCCGAATGTGGACTAACAAAGGACTTGTCCCACTAAGCGTCTAAGACTCCATGTTCCCCCGCAGAAGAAGAGGTTGATGAGCTCCATCCATCATCCAGAACAGAAAACATCTGGAAGGAGGAGATGTGTGGGGGCGACAAGGCCAAGAGAGTCATCCCTTACACGGAGAGCCTCCATGTTTGTAGTGTCAGGAAGATGTTTCATTACAGCCTCCCATCATGACTCTACCAAGGTCTCAAACTGATGGTTTAATTTCTTTTATTTTCACATGATCCTGTAGCTGTAGTGTTGTAGAACTTGAAATATATCTTGGTCTCAAGACTGATGATTCTTCAGTGATATTTATGGTCTTGGTCTTGACTCGGTCTTGGAGCTCTCTGGTTTCGGGTATGTCCTGGTCTCAGTTAGTGGGGTGTTGACTACAACACTATGTGTATCTAAAGATAAGGAACGGCTTCGGCGGCTTTCTTTCAAACAAATGTGCACAGTTTGGCGTCTCAATTTCTGTCTTAAGGACAACTTCATGTTCATCGAAAGCAGTGTGGCAAAGAAAGAGAAGATAATTCCTGAAAGACACACGGAGACGATCAGGAGGGGGCAACCAAGAGTCACCTGTGCACTGCACCCAGAGTGTGTGTGTGTGTGTGTGTGTGTGTGTGTGTGTGTGTGTGTGTGTGTGTGTGTGTGTGTGTGTGTGTGTGTGTGTGTGTGTGTGTGTGTGTGTGTGTGTGTGTGTGTGTGTGTGTGTGTGTGTGTGTGTGTGTGTGTGTGTGTGTGTGTGTGTGTGTGTATCTGTGGATAAAAAGGCAAGGAGTGTGACTAATACAGTTGAGGTCGGGATTAACTTTTCCACCCTGAATATCATTCTCTTTAAACCTCCTGACACAATACTCTCTAACACACACACACACACACACACACACACACACACACACACACAGGAAGTGAGAAGCTGACTTCTAAAATAGCAAATGTTTACTGAGATGAAAGGTTTGGCTTATTTTCTCCCCTCTAAGAGGATCTGAGCCAGAATGAGCGACTGCCAACGTTTTTTTTTTGTGTGTGTGTGAGCGTGTGCAAATGTGTGTGAATGAAAAAACCTGGCGTCTTTGTACCTTCGCACTTCCTTGGCACGTCTTGAAACGCCCGGGTGTAATCTAGGTCTGTGTCATTGGCATAACAAAGAGGAATGTGCTCGGCTAACATGAACATTATTCTCTGAACCTGCCTCGTTTTTTTTTTCCTCCTTGGTAATGAACTTCAAATATCAGAAGTTTCAGGAACGTTTTGCCATCCCTTCCCGGCTTCTCTTTCTTCTTCGGCATTTTCACCCCCCCCCCCCCGAAACCCAAATCCTCTCCCATCCTCCGTTTTTTTTCTTCTTCAAGTATTAAGGGCGCCTCTTCAAATAGCTGTTTGCAGTTTGGAAAGATTTTGTTCCCATGAATAATTTCCTGCAGAAATCTAAAGCGGGCCTGTTCCACCTGCCGTCCCCTCAAGGTAGTGAACAATAGTGTTTCCGTCTCAGATCACCTGAGTACATTTGGCGACTAGTTAAAGTATTTCATACAGCACGATCCAAGATCAATAAATCTGCGTTTACAGGTTGCAGGTTGAAGAGCAGGATTATTATTCCTCACGTTCAATGTGTTACATGCTGAAGTAGAACGGTGGAGTGAAGTCCCCTGATCCGTCATTGGAGACTGATGGCGATGTGTAAGGTCAAGAGGACACGGGCGGATCAGAGCCCCGAACTGTTGGGATTTTTCTCATGGTCATGATGTTTTGATGTCTTGTGCAAAACACTTTGAATCGCTCTGTTGCTGATATCTGCTTTAACAAATTTGTCTGTGTGTGTGTGTGTGTGTGTGTGTGTGTGTGTGAGTGTGTGTATATGAAGCCCTCGCTGTGTGCAACACCATGATTGTTATCTCCCTCTCGCTCTCTCTCTCTCTCTCTCTCCCTCTCCCTTGTTGTCTCCCTCACTCTCTCTCTCTCCCTCGTTGTCTCCCTCACTCTCTCTCCCTCACTCTCTCTCTCTCTCATTGTTTCTCTCTCTCTCTCTCCCTCTCCCTCGTTGTCTCCCTCACTCTCTCTCTCTCTCTCTCCCTCTCCCTTGTTGTCTCCCTCACTCTCTCTCTCTCCCTCGTTGTCTCCCTCACTCTCTCTCTCTCCCTCGTTGTCTCCCTCACTCTCTCTCTCTCTCATTGTTTCTCTCTCTCTCTCTCTCTCCCTCTCTCTCCTTGTCTCCCTCACTCTCTCTCTCTCGTTGTCTCTCTCTCTCTCTCTCTCTCTCTCTCTCGTTGTCTCCCTCTCTCTATCTCTCTCTCTCTCTCGTGCATGTGGAAACTTCTGAATAGATAAGTATGGCGCAAATAAATATTTGGCATGTGGCGATTCAAAATATTGACTTTGTCAGATGCAATAAACCAGGACATTTAAAGTTGATTTATACATTTATGGATGGGTAGTTGTATTCCCAAGCCCACTATACCGACTTATTAACACCCTTTAACTCTGATCTCTCATATGATTCATTTTGACTTCCTCACACATGTGACATCTCAAAGTGTATCTTCACACACAGCAGCCCCCTCGGGGTCGTCAGGTACGGCCATCAGTCGTCCGGGGAACACTCCCGTTAGATATCAGTGAAAGCTGCTCCTCCGTCACGGCGTTACATGCGAGTTGCATCACATCTGATTGAAGCATTAAAATGAAAAGGAAATACTCATCGGCTTCCACATGGATTCATCTTCAGACTGTGCAAAAGGTTGAGAAGCACACGTGTGTCACTGACTCATAATGAGACTCCTCAATCCTTTGTTTTGCTCTTTTCAGAAATGGCGAGTGTTTGCTCGACAAGCTCTGCCGGATTTGTAAACGATTTTTAATTCCTTTGTTTCCCGCCAAAACGCTTTAAAATCTGATGAATGTTAAAGGTGTGTCAGAGAAGCAGAATCTTTTAATATTTTACTCCCTCTCTCTCCTCTCCTTCTTCCCTCGACCCTCTTCATTACATTCTTCTTTCTCACAGTTCTTTCAGCCGTTCACTCCTGGTCTTACTCGGCCGTATCCAGACGTTTTATCTGTGAAAGAGGGGAATTCTCCACGGCTCTCTCTCTGCATTACTATGATAATTACAACCCATTTAAAAGCGTCTCTTCTCTTGACCTGGGGAGTGCCATGTAGCTTTTCTTATCTGTAGATTTGCACACTGAGATAGAGGCACAGCGCAGGTATCAGGGGAAGAGGTCATGCAGAGGGTCGTGATCGGATTTCATTAGAAAGGGTGCAGATTTGAGATAAAGAGCTGCTGCAGGTTGAGCTAATCAAATCATTTGATCCATCAATGTATTTAGGGCGCTCATGTTTCCAGCACAATCAGTAAATTTATGTAACAGCTCACAACATTATATATATATATATATATATATGTTTCTGCTTTAGTCTGTCAACTGAGGCCTTGTCCACATACATTTATATTTTCATTTGAAGGTGGAAATGTTCTTTGCGGCTTGCAAACACAAAATTCAAACATGGCCCCTCCTCCTCCTGGGCTCATCTCCCCCTGAAGCTCCGCCCCCTGCAGGACGTAGTGTGTATGTTTACTGATTGTACCTACACTGCAAGCTAACGCACGCTAGCACAAGCTAACCGCCGGTGTTGGTCACCTGCCTGTCCAACAGGAAGCAGACCAACTCCACGTCCACGGGTAAAAGACAACACAAGGTTCACCCTCGTTTTAGAACGAGCTTTATCCGCTTGGTGTTTCTCCTCACGGTGACATCCTTTTCCAAATCATGCACTTCAAAAATGTGGTGGATGTCAGCTTCCTTTTCCGTACAGAGTCTTTTCCTCTCCTCTGCCAGTTTTCCCCCCCGTCTCCTTTGCATCCCCCCCACCCCCTCAGTCTCAGCAGGATACAATGAGACAGGACAGAGGGTGAAGCGAGAGAGCAATGGTGTAATAAAATCAAAGCAGACTCATTACCAGAGGTCTCCTGAAGGGGTGAGACAGGTGTGCGTGTGTGTTTCCTCATCGAGCCATCCATCCCTCTCTGAGAGTGATCTATTGAGCTCCATTACAAACAAACTAACAAACAAAAAGAATGGTGGTGTTTGCTAATGTCCCACTTTGCCAGATACATTAGACCATTTAAAAAGAGATTTTGTAAAACAGGTAAAAAGACAAGTAATCAGAAGAGTGTCAGCCTTGAACAGCTCATTAAATGTACCTTCAAAGACGGTGAATAGTGAAAAACTAAACATTTTTTTTTTACAGCTTGATTGATTAAACACACAGAAAACATTTTGAAACCTTCAAACTCCATAAAAAGGATACTGATCCAGAACAAGACCACATCACTCTTGTTTGAGCATCTTTACACCGGCTCCCTGTTTGTTTTAGAATGAAGTTTAAGATTTTACCAAGCAGCAACCTCCGGTGTTGTTGTGCTGAAGTGTAAAATCCTGCAGTTCCCTGAGTGTCCACTAGAGGCTGGCTGCAGAAGCACAGGAAGTCACATACACACCCATTTTAAAAAGCCTCTTTTTACAGCACAGATTAACATGTTTACAGCGTGGTACAAAAAAACAAAAAGGTCTGATTAGCTCATGTCTCGATCGACAAACACTGTACGGGGGGTGAATGTTTTGATGACTCATCATGTTTTGATTTGATGAAGGATAAGACTTATTCACAATAAGGCGTGTAGCTGACCTGATTGACAGGCGGGCGCGGTGTGATGGTTTGTAAAATCCGCCTCAGCTCCAGCTCAGCCTGTCGTTAGGTTGACTGAAAGTTAGACTGAGACAGCATTTCCAACATGGAGACCGCCATCGATGGGACTCCAGCGCCCCCTGCAGGAACATATGGGGGACATCACTCAGGTTAGGGTTAGCATCAGCTCACTCAAACTTTCTGCAGAATAAATACTAGGGGTCTGTCCGGAGAATCTGTGGCTGTTTGCATTCACACATACAGCTCCTCCTGGAAAATATCAAGAGCTTTTCCGGAGTTTTCTGCAAGTGTGAAGAAAGTAACTATTTATCAGGCGGCAAGAAGAAACATCTTTAAGTAACTGTAATGGTGCTGCAGTGTTTGTTTAGGAGTTTTAAATATCACACAAAGTGATTTTATATGATTGGTGAATCCTCCTATGTTTTGTCCAGATGTTGCATTTCTGATAAAGCATTTTATCAAACATTCAGTCAGCTTCAGCACACACACACACACACACACACACACACTCACATACACACAGGGCCGTCTGCCAGACAAAGAGGTGATTTCAGTGCCAATCTGCTGCTCACACGTCGGCCGAGGTGTCAAATGTTCCACTCTCGACTCTTCAGGGCAATTTTTTTTTTTTTTTTCCCTGAGATGGAAAACGCTCAGATGCAGAGTCACAGTCATAACAAGTCTGCAGCAGAGAATAAATTCTGACAGCACAGGAATACTTTAAAGAGAGTGCTGCATGCAGACAGTATCCAACACATACAGAACAAAAAGCATGACATCACAACATGAGCACATGAAGTAAAGCATGGGCAAAGCCATCTTATCAAGCTTTGTTCTCTTTCAGACATTATTCAGGATTTGGAACATTGTTGGGACATGTTTAAAGCTAAACATGTCCCACAAGTTTAGATTATTCATTTTAAGCCGCTGCTGCACTTCACAAACTGTGGCAGATTGACACCTTGACCCCCACAACACACGAAGCAGTAAAAGAAAGCCACGGTTCTGAAGAGTTTAAAAGAAGAATGTGCAACATGTTACACATAACTACAGCAGGAATCAAGTCTATCCTGTTTAATGTGTCTCTGAGTCATGACTGTCTACAATGAGGGAGAAGCTCGAGTCCCGCTGGCTGTGTTGTTGTCAGCGCCGTGTTAACATGGACGGGACGGCCGGCTCCTCCCCTTGTGTATAAAAGCTGTTTTAGTCAAGGACTAGAGAGAAGAAGAAGAACATACTCACTGATTATTTGGATGTTAGTAAGAGTTTTTAGAGCACGGTCATTCTGTGTCAATTTACATGAAATGTGAACCCTCATTGAAATTTCATCATTCATTTTGTACTTGTATATTCCCCCTATTTTTATTTATCTTATCTAATCTATTCTGTTTAATGTGCATTTTGAGCTTACTTCTCTGTGCTGCTGCAACGCCCGAATTTCCCCTCTGGGGATCAATAAAGTATTATCCTATCCTAAGCTACGAGCTAACTAAAGAGCGCTAACATTAGCATGCTAATACAACAACGCAGGACACAGGAGATTGCAGCTCGAGTAAAGGACGATTTTGTCAGCCGCCTGTGATTGACTCCTTTGTGTGAACGTGAGTGGAGAGGGGGGTTGGAGGTGTGTCGCTGGAGGAGAGTGGAGGCTTCAGTATGGAGGAGGCGTGGCCTAACAGCAGTTTGTTTTGGCTTCATGCTGGTGCTCAAGGGCGACATCTACTGGATCAGAAAGTCGCACATTCTTCCTTTAAGAGACTAAAGCATGCAAACAAACTCCGAGCCCATAAGAACAGCAGATACACACACACACACACACACACACACACACTCATCAACACACACACTCTGGCAGAGCAGATGGGGTTAAATACATCTTAACACAATAGGAGTGTTTTTGGGTCAGCCGTCCCTTCCAGTGGCGGACAGACGGACGCTAACTGACATGATATCCCTTTAAAGACGACGTATAATGGACGCTGCAGCACACTTTACGGCTTAGAGCGGCCTCTCTAACTGCTTACACTAAGCTCCTTTGTGCTTTGAAAGTGAGCAGTATAGGGTAAAAAAAAAAGAGGGGGGTATTACGGCATCCTCTTTAGATGATAGTCAGACAATGGCCACGCGCTTAACAGATTAGACGGTCAGAAGGTTTCTGACGCACAGCAAACAAAGCTCGGACGGGAGGATTTTCACTTTCTAACCCCCTTCCCTCGCCCCCCTCCGTTAACTCCCTCTTTGTTTGGACAATTATCCACTTTTCACTACTTTGTCTTCCTCTAGACGTCGGGATCTGCTTTAAGGGGATGAGCCCTGTGTTTGGCTTTTAAAGCGAGACTCGGAGCGGCGTCCAGCTAAGCTAAAATCGTTGATGGGATTGTGGCTGTAAATGTCACCGCCTCCTCTTGTGGGATTCCCCCCTCCCCGTGTGTGCTGACAAAGCTCCAAACACAAACTGTGCATGAAAGTCAAGACGGAAGTGATGAGCCATCATGTTTTTTAAGACGCTCAGTGTTTTATTATTTGGGTCTGCTCTCCTCTTTGCAGCTCAGATGAATTGAGTAAATTCAATAATTTAGAGAAACTTTATTCCCTCTTTGTTTTCTCTCCATCTCTAAGGGCGCACTCACACTATGTAAAGTTGTCCCATACTGTACTGAAGCTGGATGCCCCCCATTCCCCCGCCGGCCTGCACTCACACCGCTCCAGGTCTAACCAGGTCTGAGCACGGTTACCTTTTGTACATGACGTCGTTATACAACACATGCATGCTTTATGTTTTGCCTTCCAGGCTATTTCTGTGTTTTGTAGATATTCAGTTTTTCTGTGATTTAGCTCCCCCTACTGTATAGGGGTGGTTTTGCATCACTTCCTTTAGGAACAAGAAGTAGGAAGTTTTAGTATGCACATGGTCTAGTAGAGGGCTAGAAGAGTAAATCCAGTGCCATCCAGTTGTTTCTCCAGCAGAGGCATTGCTTGTAAGTTGTTCAGATGTTTATTTAGGTTTTCACCTTAAGATATTGGAAAGTATCTTTGTTGTATTATTAAATTTGCATACATTAATGCATGCCATTTAAACAATTAAGACACACCTACAAGCATAAAAGTAGTTAGCTTATTTATTAATTTGATGATTACAACTTATCTTTGCATAAAGGACATCTTGTTAAGTGTGTTGTACCAATCCATATTTTCAGTTTCACTCCTGATTCTTAACCTCATGCACATTGAGTCTGGAATAAATTAAGGAGCTAGAACGCTACATCCTGGCTATTGTGTCGTTTTATATGGAGTTGGGCTGGCTGTCTAGTTGAAGTTACGACACCTCAGCAGGGAAAGTACACTTTGTGTTAAAATGAAGCGTCCTTAGTTTACAAGACAAGCCGACGTCTGCACATCGGAGAACAACACAGAGAACATGACACTTTACTGACCTTGTGTCTTATTGTGAGTCATGTTAGTCAGCTACAGACAGAACACTCCAGGATTTCTCCATAATGCTGCTTGTGCTTGTGCATGAATTGTAGCTGAAGTACACCTCTTAGAAGCATACCAGGGCCGAGGAAGTAAGTTGTGGCCTTCTAGATTTTTAGTCAAACTTTTTCACTTTGCCTAATGTCGTCTCATCCGTCTTTACTTTCTCTGCACTCTCTCAGGCATTAAATGAGTCATTTGCAGGTTAAGGATTGGACACCGGCAGACTGCGTTATCCATCTTCTCACTTAGCGTAATGAGGATTCAATAGCGGAGCAAACGGTCGTTTAATATGTGGCGGGTTGTGCATTAGATGTCATTGGTCACAGTGTCGCTGTGTTGGAGTTCACATTGTTGCTCGTGCATTAGTCAGACAGGAGGTTGATGTGTCCTTCCTTTACTGTTATAAACTTGCACAGTGTGTTTTTAAGGGTAAATAGTGCTGCTCGTCACACCTACACATGAACAGTCTCTCTGGTCAGATCTTTCACGAAGTATCGCACAGTCCCAAACATGTCCCTCCTTTTTGCACACCTCCCTTCCTCATCTAATCAAGATGGTGGCTCCACAGCTATTGGCTGATCGTCCAGGGAGGAAGGCCCGCCCCCTCACTTGCTTGACAGCCATGAAATACAACCTATCAGGGACAGTGTTGCTGAAACACATCTGTGTTAGCTCATCCCACTTATACACATTCAAATGCTGCATACGAAGCAGTGGGAGTAACTTGCCCAAGGACACGTTGATCATTTCGACCCCCACCTTCCGGTCAAAAGAAGACCACCTCTACCTCTGAGCCACAGCCGCCATGGCAGCAGAGTCGGGCAGATGTATCTGAACTGTAACACATTATTGTTTGCATTTGATAAAATGGTGCTTTAAAGACTTTAAGTCTGTGTTATCTTTTATTTTTCTTGCCGTGTGAACCTCTCCCTCCCCCTTTTTCGGCCCCTCCAGTCGAGGCAGATGTCTTTTGGACAGTAGTCAAGTCCTGCCCAGGGTCTCTACCCCTTCAGCCTCCAGTACTGCTGAGCTGTGTGAGTCTGTGTCAATGCTTCTTCTCTTGACTCAGAATACTAAGCAGTGCTCTTTAGGGAAATGTCACCGCTGGTCTGATAGTTGGATCAGAGCGAGCGCCACTCTGCACTGCACTGTGAGTAAAAGTGGACACATTTTCACTTAAATGGTGCCAAACCGTTTAGAGGAAGAACAGCGGAGGATAATTTCGATTGAAATAAAAAAACGAGGCGAGAGCGATAAAGACGGACTCCCGGTGGACCTGTACCCGTAAACATCACAGTAACAAGGCTGCCATGTTTGATTATCGCCTGAGAGGAGAAGAACGCTGAGTTTTGTATTTATTTGTCATCATATGCATCCCTGTGAAAGGAGACACAGTGAGATGAAGATTTCTGTTTTAAACCGTTTGTAAAAAAAATGTAAGATGCCTTCAAGGAAGAATGTGCTTCAACACGTAAATGACTGTCTACAATGAGTGAGAAGCTCGAGTCCCGCTGGCTGTGTTGTTGTCAGAGCCGTGTTTACATGGACGGGACGGCCGGCTCCTCCCCTTGTGTATAAAATCTGTTTTAGTCAAGGACTAGAGAGAAGAAGAACATACTCACTGATTATTTGGATGTTAGTAAGAGTTTTTGCACACATCATTCTGTGTCGAATTACATGCAATGTGAAGCTACGAGCTAACTAAAGAGCGCTAACATTAGCATGCTAACACAACAATGCAGGACACAGGTGATTGCAGCTCAAGCACAGGATGATTGAGTCTGCTGCTTGCACTTAACTCCTTCAGGTAAATGCGAGTGGAGAGGGGTTGGAGGTGTGTCTCTGCAGGAGGCGTGGCCAAACAGCAGTTTGTTTTGGTTTCATGCTGGTGCTCAAGGGGCGACAGCTACTGGATCAAAAAGTCCCACCTTCTCCCTTTAAATACCACAGTGAACAGCTTTTAAAAACGCAGTGAGGAATCCTACATTGGTAGCCTTGAGTTCTTGCCTTGATGAAAATTCCTTTTTTCCAGCTGACGTGAGCTGATGTTTTGAGTGACACAGTGATCCAGTTTATCATGAAGGAGAACAGTTTGCTTCAAGGAGGATATGACATGAACGCACGAGCTGCAGTTAAACAATGACAGAGATGCTTTAAAACAGCTGTCATTGGAGGATTAAAGACACATGCAGGGCATCGGGACCACAGCTTATATAAACTCATTTAAACACAGGAAGGAATTATTGTATTAGAGAGAGAGAGAAAGGAATTATGCCATTAGCGGCCTGACCTTTCTGAGGCTTTAATGTAAGACAGTGACATGATTCTGCAGCTCCACAAAGAGGTGAAGGCTTAACTGCTGGATTATAAAAAAAAACATGCATGAAAGTGACATCAAATGTGTCAACCACTGTGTGTCACTATCAGTCTACAGACCTGTGTGTCACACTCAACCACTAGATGAACCCAAATGCACAACTCAAAACAGAAGGCGGATTCAAAGTCCGTTTAATGGAGAAAAAGGTCGGTACACAAAATCCAAAAATCCAGACAAAGGTGTCAGAAATCCGAGCGTTTCATTCATTTTCTTTGTTCACTTAAGACTTTGTTCTGTCTGAGGTCCAAACTGCACAGTTTTCCTTTAAATAAATCTGAGTGATTGGAAAATCTAAGAAATTTGGGACCCGATTTTTCATGGCGGAGTGGTGGGTCCTGAGGCTCGACCAGTTGAGAACCACTGGTCTAGTGTGTGCCTTAGGAGGCTTGTTGTGTTAAAAATCGGTTCAAGCTGTGCTCATGTCTGTGGTCTCCAATTTTTTAAAACCGGTTAAGATTTGAAAATGGTCTCGCTTGTGGCCAGCTTAAGACAAAAGCTCCATCTTCCTATTTCTGTGTGTGCAGTAGTTGATAGAATTGATTTCTGCCATAAATCAAGGATTCCTCAAGATCTTACCCTGTGTGAAACCAATCCAAACGCTGATGGTGACATCACTTTTTTTTCATAAACACTCCTATAGCCTCATTAAGGCTGAAGAGTTTTTGTTGGTCCTGTTCAAACCAGACTGTGATCTCGTCACCTGCCACATATTCATCTTTCAACATTGTAGTTTTGTTTCTGTGATTCCACAAATCCCTTCCTCTGTGACCTTCCTCGAGTCACTGATCACAATCAGAACCAACAAGGTTTGTATCAGGATCACAATCAGAATCGGGGTTTATTGCCAAGTACATTTACACATACAAGGAATTTGACTTGGTGTATTGGTGCTAAACAATTAACAAGGAAATAAAGCAGAACTAGCAACAAGATGCAAGAGAGATGAATGAATGAATAAAGCGAGAGACGAGCTCGACGAATCGTCACCTGTTCGATCTCACACCACCTCAAACATGCACAGCAATCGCTCTTTGTTGGTTACTGCTTCAAATCCCCTTGACCCCCTTGAACCCGGACGATTTTATTCAAGAGCATCAAAATTAGCCTCCATAGAGTTTTCAAACTGTTTAAAAAAGTAACCATCAACCAAAAGCTCACTTTGACAAGCTTGAGGCGTGTAGCTGACCTGATTGACAGGTGGGCGCGGTGTAACGGTTTGTCAGGAGGCTTAAAACCCGCCTCAGCTCCAGCTCTCAGCCTGTCGTTAGGTTGACTGAAAGTTAGGCTGAGACAGCATTTCCAACATGGCGGCTGCTGCCGATGAGCCTCCAGCAGGAACAGATGGATGACGTCACTTCAAACATTAATATTCCTAGTTTGTGTTTTTTGCATAAACCTTTGTACATAAACTCATCGGGTGTCATTTGTTGTCCATGATCCTGAGACACCTGAGAGGTGGATTATTTGTGTGATTACTTGAGTAGTGACGGCGTCGATAGGCTCTTTATTTCAGCCCTGTGAACCTGCAGAAAGCCGAGCATTTAGTGTAGTTTATATTTCTGTCACTGCTGCTGTGCTGTTAGCTCCTCGTGGCAGCCATGATTGGTTTTTGATAACAGATACACATGCATAACAAGCTACCCTCTTGTTTACCTGCTCAGCACGGCGCATAGCATGATGATGAGACTCATAAACACCAAGACACACACACACACACACAATACACACCCCTAATACCTGCTGGTGTTGTCAGGGTTTTCAGACACAGCTGTTGGTTAAGTGAATTTAGTGATTATGTCTCTGAATTGTTGTGATGCTTAAAGAAAAGCGTGAGTCTGCCTTTTCACCGTAAACAATAGGACATGGAGCGAGAAAGACCGAGTACACCCAAGCCCTTCCAGAGAGGGGGCGTGGTCAGACACATCTCATTTACATATTTAAAGGTGCAGACACAGAAACAGCCTGTTCTGCGCAGGGCTGAAATAGAGGGGTTTATAGACATGATCAAATACAGGATCAGAGTGGATTTAGATCAAGAAACTTCACAGACATGTTTTGAGGAGCTCTGAGACTTATTTACACTGGTTCAAAATATGTGACACTTTAAAAAGCAGAGAAACTTCGCTTATCATGCATGACATCATCACCCTGCCCACACGTTTCAAATATGACTGAAGATCTGAAGTTTCTTCAAAGCTTTGGTAAGTCATGTACAGAGGCTACAGTCCCCAAAGTGGTTAGGATCTCACATATGGCTCCTTTGCTGCATGTCATTCCCCACTCTCTCTCTCTCTCTTTCCCTGGTTTCTGACTCTCTCAACTTTCCCGTCGCTCTAAAGAAGGCATAAGAGATCTTTAAAATTAGTTTTTTTAGAGCTAATAATCACAAAAATAATTTCAGACCCAGGTGGTATGAAAAAGCTTTGACAACCTCGGACTGACGACCTGTCCCTGGTGTAACGCAACGCCTCCACAATTTAGTCGGCCCCTTCATGAGCTGGATAGACAATGCATGGATGGACGGATGGGCCTTTAAAAATACTTTTCTTTGGTCACTTTCAGTCGGTGCATCAACGTGAATGCCCTTGGTGCAAAGAGGACCAGTTCCTTACAAACTCCTCTCTCACAGCTGGCAGAACATTTTCAACATTTCATTTTGTTTATTTTCTTTGTCTTTTCTTTCTCTCGTTCGTTGTTTGCCTGTTGCTCTATATCTCAGTTTCTCTTTGTTCTAACAGTTTCACCTTTCTTCATTCTCTCCATCTCATCTCCTTCTCCATGTGTGGGAAAGCAGACTGTGACGAGCAGACGGCCAGACAATTACCTTTTTTTTTTCCTCCACCAGAGTACATTTGATTATCATGCAGAGTTTGGTGTGTACAGCACACACGCACACACACAGGGAAATACACACAACACTACACAAAGAGCAAATTTTGTTCCATCTGAGCTAATTTGAAATGTATTTTTTTTTTTACCCCGAAATCCTGTTATGATGAACGCAGCGGGTCTGCAGCTCTGATTGTCTTCAGCTCGATGTCGTTCATGCAGACGCACACGGAGACAAAGTGGGATTTGATCATTTATGCAAAAACGGATCCGCGCAAGGAATATGTTTTGGTGGTAGGCGACGGGGGCAGGTGGGGATGAAAGAGAGAGAGAGAGAGAAAAGAGAACGAGAAATGTGGAGAAATTAAGCAGAAAAGAAAAAAAACAAAACAAATCAGAGCGCCCTCAAGTGCACTCATCACAGTTACACAACGACCGTGTGTGTATGTGCGCACACTTAAAGAAACTCCCACATAAAACACATGCAAGTAATAAACTTCTATGCACAAGTACATTACCACACACACACACACACACACACACACACACACACACTGTGGTGCCTCCCTGCAGACTTCCTCCTCCTCTGGTTTGGTTGACAGCCTTTAGATAAATCACTCGTCGGAGCAGCGAGCGAGTTGGCTGTTCTACCAATTATTTTAATGAGAACATAAGCTCGCCCAATTCATCTGTGCTGCGCTCAAAGTACCCCCCTCAGGGAAGACAAAATCATGCTGCTTAAAGAGTTTGTTGGCTCTTTTGTTTTGCCTCAGAAAATCTGTTACGAAACAAGAACGCTCTTTGTTTACATGTCAGATTTAGTGGGATGAGACTTTTTACTGCATAAAAGAAAAAAGATGAAAAAACTCCCGATGCATATTCAGTCTGAAACTGCTGCCAAGGATCCTTCTTCTCATATAATGAGACACCATTGTGAGAGGGTTAGAGGTTAACTTCCTCGTAAAGCTCGAGTTCTGTACAGTGCTGCTCGTCTCTGAGGGGAGAGAAGAAGAAGTTTGAAGAGAGAAGGACTTCGGCTGTGAAGTCAGAGGCCGGTGTGCTCACACAGAGATGATGATGTCAATCAGATATTACAAGATGAACAAAAAACAACCACATTTATAAAACCAATTATTTTAAGGAGCCAAAGGAAGGAGAGCATTACAGGCGTAATGTGGTCCCTCTTTTCCTTTCCTGTCGGGGCGAGCAGGCACATTTTGAACCAGCTGCAGACGGTGAATACATACAAATAATACAAAGAATCAAGTTGAGACGTTATGAAGGCATGGATCACCCTCACTAAAACTCTCTGTAAAAAGTGAGAAAGACTTTTACTTTGCCTGTAAGTCGAAACTTGTCAAATATGAAACGAGCGAACATTAAAGGCTGGAGGGCCAAGATTGCCCACATGCAGCGGTTCAGAATGTCCAAACCAGACGACCTCAGTTTCGGTTTTCATTTGAGTTCAGAAAGTTTAAACTCGTCCAAGTTTCAGTTTACTGCGAGCGACGTTATTTCTCCCAAGATGCTACTGTGCTGACATTCGTGTAACCTCGTTAAAAAGCCTCGATCTTATTTTTGGTCGGCTATTTCATGCAAAGTAACAAGTGCTAGTTAGAGTATATAGTAGTAGTTACTGTAACCTCCGACCTCCACCTCAGTGACAAGGAAGTGTGGACAACAGGAGTAACACAAAGGAGACATCCTTCCTGCATCTTATCCCATATGCTCTTTTGTAAAGCGTCTCGAGATAACACTTGTATTTATATATTTGACCTTGTATTTTTCAAAAAGAGACCCCAGGGGCAGTGTAGTTAAAGAAAATAGAAAAGGTGCTGAAAACAGAACCTTGAGGGACACCAAAAGCGAGTGGAGCCATCCCAGAAAGACCAAATCTGTTCGGGTCATCCAAAATTAATCTCAATCAATCCTTTCGTTTCTACTTTCATGATCGCACAATAAGAGACACAAAAAATCAAAACAGTCCAGATGTGCAAACTATCTCATGGACGACACAACCAGTCACACAAATACTCACACCTCTGTGAGTGTTTCTGAGCGACGCAGAGATCACTCCCGAGCAGAAGCATGAGGAGAGAAATGTCTGAGTGTAAATCTGAGAAATACAAAAAAAAAGAGAATCTCTGCAAATGTCCTGCTTTCTGTCTCACCCTGAGAAGAAATTGAGTGATATAAAAAGAGAGGCGGAGAGAGAAAAGAGGGGCCACAAAATCAGGATGAAATATTGACAAAATCAAAATACAAAAGAGCTCATGCAGGAAGGCAAAGGAACGAAGAGAAAGAGAGTGAAATGAGACGCAGCGGAATCACTGCTGGGAAAGGAATTAGAATATTTGGAGAGAGAAAGAGAATCCAGTGCTGAGGCGGAGAGAGAAGAAGAAAGTTTAAAAATGAGTTTCTATCCTGCTGCTCGTGCTGGGAGACAGCATGATAATTAAGAACAGGGGATCCGAAAGGTCCATCATTAATTTCAAGGTATTTGAAGTTGAGCTAAGTAATCGCTGACCTTCATTGGACTGTGAGCCGAGAGAGAGAGAGAGAGAGAGAGAAAGAGGAGAGCGAATCCCTGCATCGCTCAACCCAATCACCTCCTCTCTCTCTCTCTCCATATCCTCATTTTCAAGCGGTTTCCTCTTATTCCTTTAAAAAATATATGCTCCTCTTTAAATTGTAAAGAAATATCTACTACAGGACTTAAGCCTCAGGACAAGGGGCGTGCTCCTTTAACCCCTAGGCTCCTGGCACCCCAGAAAACAACTAGGAGACTCAAATCAAGAAGAAGATATACACACTGACGCTGACATACACACACATTCAAAAACAGGATCCTGTGGACATGCACTAATGGAGAGATGTCAGAGTGAGTGGGCTGCACACAGCGAGCGCTCCTCAGCTGGTGGAGGGGGTTCGGTGCCTTGCTCAAGGGCACCTCAGTCAGTCTCCAGCTACCAGGCCAATTTCCAGACTTGGTCCGGACCCTCCTGTTCCCAACCCAAATCCCTGCAGACTGAGCTATACTGAGCTCAGAGCGCGAACGCAGCCCCCCCCCCCCCCTACCACAAATTGTGCAGTCGAGATTCCCACATTTTGGGGAATTCTCATAGGCAAGCCCCCGCCGGAGTGCAACGGGCCTTGCCATGGGTGAACCACCGTCTTGGTCATGGTACCTCCCCCTGCCAGGTAAGTAGATCTAGACCTTGTTCCCGACTTGTGCAACAGAGAAGCAGACAGACTTAACTTTTTTAAAAGAACCGGTTTGATAACTGTGAACCAACATCAGATGAAAATCAGTTTCAGGAATACAACACTTTTGAAGACACACCAAGAAAAGACATCACATTAAATAAAGATCTATTGTATGTTCAGGCAGATAAACTTCTCCTGCAAGGAGTTCAGATGGTTAACCTTCTGCTTCCTCTGATCACTTCCTTACATCTTCAACCTCTTACCTTCCCTTGTTCCCTTTCTGTTTTCTGTCTCAATCCCCTCTCCTGCAGCCCCCCTCCCTCTCTTACATGCCCTTTTCATCCTCGTTTCTTGCTCCCTTTTACCCCTCCCTCCTGTCTCCCACTTCACCTTCTTCCTCACTCATTAACCTTCCTCCCCTCCCTCCCTCCCCTCGGTTCCTCTCCTCTCTTTAGTATTTCTAATCCGTAAGGACTCTGGAAGTGACAGTGTGCAGATTCTGAAGGCCTCGCAGGCTTCACGCTGAATTACCCACTTAACCAAACGCACACAGAAGCATGTATGAACCGATGAACACACACACACACACATACACACACAGATAAAACACACACACACACACACGCTGATGTGATGCCAGCTAACGAGGGAAATGCATCAGCCGCTAACGAGCAGCAGAGCACTGACAACACCTTGTAGTTTAATGACATCTGCTAATCAGGAATGAAGGATGCACACACACACACACACACACACACACACACACACACACACACACACACACACACACACTGTTTTAGGTTTGGAGTTATAACAAATTCTTTTGATTTGTGATCTTCATTGAATGAGTTGTGGTCGGCATCTTTCAGTAAAATTGGGAGAGACATAAGAGAGAGAGAGAGAGAGAGAGAGAGAGGAGGAAATAAAGATGGAGGCACAGATGGAGCTCCGTGTGTGAGAGATTAATGATAAAGATACTCTTATTAATGACAGTTCTTTTAATTAAATATTTACAATATGAGCTAGCTCTGTTGATATACTCACCATCATCCATAATAAAGTCCCCCTCATGCACCTGAAGGAGATTTTGACCCGTCATCTAAAGATTCCTTTTTTATAACATCCAATCAAAACCAGAGACCTCTCTACCTCTGTGCAGCAAAACATTTGTCCTACTCACTCCTTAGCTCCCATGTCTTGTAGGTGGGGACGGCCTGCTGCTTTTATTTAAAGGCAGGGTTGGTTATTTTTGAAAACTATCATGATTTTGAAAGTAGCATTCCCTCAGTGCCACGTCTGCACCCCCTCCCCTCTGTGCTCCCTCTAAAGCCACGCCCCCTCACTTACATGAACGAGCGCCGTCTCTCCAGAAGTGGACCTCAGCTCATCTCTTACACTGTGTAGAAACTACGTCGTCTCATGTCTCGTTCAGCGGTAAGTAAACTCACAGTATAAACTGACGCGCTTTGAGTGTGGCCTAGAGCACGCTAAGAGCTAGAGAGCGAGCAGGGAAGCGTCTGATTGGTTCATCAGATTGGTACCTCGTGGCAGACATTGGTTGAAGTTTTTACAGACATACAACTGATACAGATGACAGATTTTCTTTGTTCCTTTTTCAGAGTTATTAATTTCTGTCAGGACCTGAAGACAATTTCAACCAGAATCTTATAAAGTGGATCTGGAGGAAATTACCAACCCTGAATTGCAGTTTAATGAAATATTAGAATAAAATATTTCAATAGCATTGCATCTTGCAGGAAGTGTGCAGTAATGCGGTCACATATGACAGTTTAGGATTTTGTGAGCTGTACTGTACTGTGTGTGTGTGTGTGTGTGTGTGTGTGTGTGTGTGTGTGTGTGTGTGTGTTGTTGAGCGATATATCAGTATAGGCACTCTGTGTTGTGTTAGAAACTGCTATCTCCTAACTGCAGCTGGATGGAACACAGATTGGACCTGAGCTATAAATACTCTCTGAGACACACACACACACACACACACACTCACATACACACACACATACACACACACACACCATAAATACACCTTGACGCCAAGCTTGAGCTCAGTCCGCTCTGCCAAACCCGATTAAACAGGAAATAAATCACTCTAACACACGCACACAGTTCAGCACATATACAGATTCTCTCTCTCTATCTCTCTCACACACACACACACGTAAATAGACTACACAAAGAGAAGACGAGTGTCAGCCCCTGCTTTGGCTTTTGGACGTTAAGTGGTTGAAACAATCTGAACGCTGGCAGCTTGAACTCGACGCTCGGAGGGATAAATCAGATTCAGAGTGAAGTGAATCAGAGCCGCTGTAACAAAGCGAGTCCTTCAGGAAACTTCACAGCGGGACGTGTTGACTGCTGTTTGGGAGTAACAAGTTTAGTCACTAATTCGCTCTTAATGAAGGCAGTGTACAATGCGTGTATGAGTTACACTTTAATCTGATTTGTCCTACAAAAACAAGCAACACCGCAGCTGTGAGCGAGACTGACAGATTCAAGATGAAACCCAGAAATCACAGCAAACAGTGTCAGAGTGACCTCCGCCTCAGAATGAACATCATGCCAATTGAACTGTGTCTAACATGAATTTATTTCTAGATAAATAAGCAATAAAGTTACTATACAGATGGGAGGGGGGGTTAATTTTCGGGCTTTCATACTTGCACAAAACTCCTGAACAACTCCTGATATTTGCCGGACAACGCAAACAAGATTCATTTTTCACTCGGACTTCCCCTGGAATTTCTCCTGCAAGCTTCTTAGTATTTTTTTCTGCAGCAAATCCGAGTCAGCTGATGTGAGAACAACGCAGGATATTCTCCAGAATCACCTTGAGCCAATGGGAGAGGGGAGTGACTTTTATATACTGTGACTCGCTGCACGGTGCATGAAGTGTCTGCACGCGACCGCTACGATATCTGCATGTGACAAAAAGGAAGGATTGATATAAAGGCAGATATTCCCATTTTAGCATTGTATAGCTTCGTCCTCCACTTCTGCGTTGCAGCTTATGTTAGCTTAATGTGAACACATAATGGAACATTTCCTAATTTTTAAAGTATAAGAAAGGGAATATTTGGCCTTAATAACAGCCGTCCCTGATGAACCGTTTTCTCTCATGCACTCCTGAAAACAAGGAACACTGCCCCTGAAGTAATCCAGATGGTAGAGGTGGCGTGCAGACAGTCTATGGTCGTGCAGCGATCACAGGGAATAAAGGTCACCACCCCCCTCCCCCACCTGCTCCAGGTGAATTCTCCTGATTATATCCTGCTGCGTTCTCACATCAGCTCACTCTGACTTTCTGCAGAATAAATACGAGGAGGCTGGAGGAGAAACTCCGGGTGAAGAGAGAAACATTCAGCTGTTTGTGTTCACACATGATGCTCAGACTGGAAATATCAGGAGTTTTTCAGGAGTTTTCACAAAGCATATGGTGAGTATGATGAATTTAAGCTCTGCAGAAACTTTCTAATAGAAGCTGCAGGACAAAGACAAACAGAAGGGATATATGTTTCTGTATCAGGACGTATGAATGAAAACATGAAGACAGAAAGATTCTCTCTGTATGAAAGTAGAAACTGGAGTGTTCAAATTAAATTGCCGATTCACTTCCACAATGACCTTCTGACTTCTTCAACGTGAGCGTAATGAACACTGGGATCGAACTCTGCTGCACGCTCTCTGACACCAGCTCCACTGTTTACTGGAGGGAGTGCCTTAACTTCATTAGCCCGGACCTGCCTGATTAGCATTGGGCTCTGGGGCGAAGGGAAACAACAATTACTGATCATTATCGCCCTTGATTTAAATAATGAAGCAGCCTGGGCTTTGTATTGGCAAACAAAAGGTCAGAAATTAGCAGAGAAAAGGCATCATGTGTGAGAGCGTCTGTGTGATTTGTATGCTAATGCTGTGTGTGCTTTGGTGTCTTCACCACAGAATGCATTTATTTATCCATTATTGAGGTTCAACTATAATGACTAAATAAGTAAGAGGTTGAGGTATTTTTTTGTAGACATGGACATGTGATTGTTTGAACCTCTATCCCCAGTTTAGACTCGGTATTTGAAGGGTGTTTTCAAATTAGGGTACCGCTCCCTCTCCTCTCCCGCGCTGGTCCGCGTTCACATTAGTAACATCGCCAAACCACCGGACATTTCCGGTGGTTTGATCCAGGCTTTGATTGACAGCTTTCACACCAGTGTAAACGAACCGCACTGACTTGGCAAACGGACTGTGAGTTCGTTTAGACTAAACCAAACAGGTTAGGAGTGAGAACTGTGACCTACAGTAAATTACTGTAAAAACACTGTGTACGTGTGTCAGTCCACTAAAATGACAGGGATGGAAATCGATGGATGACGAGACTTTTTGTAGGGGAGGAGGGCAGATGAGTAATTAGAAGTGAGTTACACTGATTGTACCGATAAATATCAGGTTCAAATAAAAAAAAATCTGTAAAACACAAAGCTGTATGCCAGTTTTCTTTAAGTGTATGAACATTGTGATTGGTAGTATTGGTTGCAATACAAGGGGCACCAGCTAAAATCTTGCCTAGGGCACCAAGTGGGTTAGGGCCGGCTCTGACGAGACTGTATTGGAAACGACTGGAAGCGATCTGGGCTCGAGTCCTTTCTCTTGACTCCCACTTTAAACTCACTTCCTGTTCTTTATGCAACATCCTCTTTGCTCCTTTTAGAACTAAAGCCCTATAAGGTCACCACCTAAATATAGACGACAGTAAAGGTTGTAATATGAAGTTGCACGATTGCCAGGTAAAGTTTTCGTTGGTCTCAAAGACACAGTAGGATGTGAACTCCTCTGTGAACCCTCCTTGCAACCTAATGCAGCTCAGACGGGTTTTTACTGGCGGCTCTAACAAAGATGAACTGAAACAATCAGAGTAAACAGAAAAGAAACCACATTAAGAGCAATAACCGCCATTTAACCACAGAGCAGCTGCATGTTCTTCTTTTGTTTTTTAATCAGTCTTCCCACACTGGAGCCCAACACTCAGCCCGACTCATTCAGTCTGGAAACACGTCTCTAATGTGATGTTGCAGGATTTCAGTGATGGAGCTCCGGTTTTCTGTTTGAGTGCCTCTGATTGGGCCGTCGGTACTCGTGCATGCTGCTGTTGTTGTTGTTGTTGTGGTGGTGAATCAGTGTTTCTGTGCGATAAGGGAACGCCAGCAGCTCAATGTGAACGGGCTGACTGAAGATGATGGTAATGACTGTCTCTCCGTCGCCAGGGAAAGACATCTGTTAGCGTGTAACCGGGGATGTAACCATATCACAATCTGACCATAAGATGTTTATAGTGATACTTTGAAGAAAATGCCATTTCTTAAACAATGATTGGACATTTAAACAGAATATGACATGGGTCAAATTACCTTAAAGTCCTTTTTATCCAGGACATCCGGCAGTAGCTCAGTCTGGGGTTCATGTCCCGGTAAGGATCAAATCTGGAAATTGGTCTGGTAGTTGGAGAGGTGCCTATCCGCCTCCTGAGCACTGCTGAGGTGCCCTTAAGCAAGGCACCAAACTCCCCCTCCGCCAGCTCAGCAGCGCTCACTGTGTGCAGCTCCCTCTCTCTGACATATCTCCATCAGTGCACATCCAAAGGATGTGGATGTGTGTGTGTAGCATGTCTCAGCAACAGAGTGTAAAACTGAATTTCCCCTCGCGGGATTATCAACGTATATCTTCTTCTTCTTCCCTACATGTTACACACATGTAAATATTAAAGGATGAAGTCTGAGTGACGTCAGCCATCTGTTCCTGCAGGGGGCGCTGGAGTCCCATCGATGGCGGTCTCCATGTTGGAAATACTGTCTCAGTCTAACTTTCAGTCAACCTAACGACAGGCTGAGAGCTGGAGCTGAGGCGGGTTTTAAACCTCCTGACAAACCGTTACACTGCGCCCACCTGTCAATCAGGTCAGCTACACGCCTTATTGTGAATAACTCTTATCCTTCATCAAATCAAAACTGATGAGTCATCAAAACATTCACCCCCTGTACAGTGTGTGTCGATCGAGACATGAGCTAATCAGACCTATTTGGTTTTTTGAACCAGGCTGTAAATATGTTAATCTCTGCTGTAAAAACAGGCTTTTTAGAATGGGTGTGTATGTGACTTCCTGTGCTTCTGCAGCCGGCCTCTAGTGGACACTCAAGGAACTGCAGGAATTTGCAAGTCTGCATTGGCTTCATTTTTCAAGCCCTGAGATTGCCGCTTGGTTACACAACATTCCTCATACTCTGTGTGGGTGTGTGTGTGTGTGTGTGTGTGTGTGTGTGTGTGTGTGTGTGTGTGTGTGTGTGTGTGTGTGTGTGTATGAAGCCTTCTGCAGCATGCATGTCTTACATTTTGTGCTTGTTATGTTTTTCAGCATGTGTGGCATGAAATATGTCTCTGTCAACTTTATGCATCTTTCTACTTTTTATTTTAATTTATTTCTATCTCTCTCTCTCACACACACACACACACACACACACACACACCAATCTCATTTCACATTAAGCCACACGCCACGCTGAGGTCCACGGAGCAGCTCTCTGCTGTTGTGTGCCAAGATTTAAATTAAGTTCTGCATTCGATTCTGTGCAGATATTCATCCAGTTGTCAGCTTCCAAAACGTTCTTTCGTTGGAGAGCTGAGAACAAAAAGTACTCTCTACTCAAACTCTGCAATCTGTAAGATATATTTCTTTATTTGATTAATGACTGAAGTGACTGTGTTGGACATGATGTCACGACAAGAGGTAAGCTGAAGGGGATAGGATGACGGCAATTAAGAAGTATGACAGTGAATTCTGTCTGATTTCCTGTAGCGTCAGGTACATTGAAAGCTGCGCACATTTATTGATTGACCACTAGGGGGCAGATTACCTCACAAACAAGCCAAAAGACACATTAAACACGTTGCAACCTAAAAACAATGAGGTAATGGGGAAGGGCTGAAAACTGCAGTTCCTGAAGCGGCCACTACATGCAGCCTCCTGTGCAAAGAGCTCGACTAGGGTACAGGAAGCTAGCAGGATCACAAACTCCACCGGGTGGCAACAGGGACCACATGTTGTGGACTTCCCTGAATAAAATGGCAATCATCACAGAGGACGACAGTTCACACCTTTATTCCCCGCTGGAAGACCGCCAAACTCAGACTGCAGCGCATCTCGTCTTCAACTTCCCCAAAACAGCACATGTCACTCCTCTGTTCATCTCCCTCCACTGGCTCCCAGTTAACTCTGCTGCTCGCTTACGTAAAGACTTAAAACTGTTTGTTTTCTCTTCCTGACGTTGTTCCCTCCTCTCTAGATCATTGCTTGTGTTGTTTTTGGTTTTTGTTGTGCAGCTTTCTGCGAGCATTAAATCATTCTTTTTTTAGGTAAGCGTGGACAACGGCAAATATTTACGCCCCAATTTCGCCTTTTTTTGGTTTCTAACCAACTCAGGAAAAAATCTCCCTCTTTCCATTCTGACTCTCTCCAGCCAGTTCATTTCCTGCATTTGATTTCTGATGTATTTGAAAATTGCAGGTTTTGTGAAATTGCATGGGCACAGCCGCAGCACAGGTTGTGTGTGTGTGTGTGTGTGTGTGTGTGTGTGTGCAAGTGTGTGTGCGTGTGTGTGTGTGTGTAAAGTACTCTGCACAAAATACCGTGCTTCAGCTTTCTACATTTAAATCATGAAAAGGTTCAAGAGGGTTGAACACGTTTCCCTGGCACAAAGTTGGGCGATGTTATTAATTGGACTTCGTCTGTTTTGAAAGTTGCATTTATTTAATGGATGTGGCGCCGTCGTAATCGTGTCCTTATGAGGACCAGTATTCATAGAGCGTGTTTATAAAAAAGGTAAGAACATTTCATCCTGTCCTTACTTCTCTAAAGGCCTTTCGGTCCCTTTAGTTTCAGCAGACATTGAGTACAGGCGGGAGTGTGAGTGGAGAACTTGTGAAGCTTCATGATGTGTTTGCACGCCGGCGTTCCTGCAGCCACGTATTGATTTGTCAGGAAAAAAATAAAACATTTATGTAGAAACATCAATTAAAATGATCTACCCCCCCCCCCCCCCCCTTTCTACAACTGCACATAATTATCTGACCGCCCAAGGCCGTGCCTCATTTTGATTTCCTAACCGTTGTTTCTCTTTATGATCTATCTGTGTGTATCGATCGCTGTGCACTCGGCCTGAGCGAACGTGGAGCAGCTGGCGAGGCGAGTTTACATCGCACATTAGATGGAAATCTGTACGCGAGCTAATTACATGTACAATAACACACTCAACAGGATATGAAGTTCTGGTGTTTGAGGGGGAAGGATGGGAGAGAGCTTTATTAGATAACAGCTGTGCTTTATTTGGAACAGAAAGAAAGGAAACGCCTACACTGACAAAAAAAAAAAGAAATCAATCCCATCCCTCCGAGCAGATACATTTTAAATTCATTGACCACAAACAGATGTGTTGTTAAAGGTCCAACCATAAGATGTGTAGTGAGTGAGATGATGAAGTGACCTTACTATATGATCAGACATTAAGGAAACATGCTATGTTGAAGTGCTGGCTTCTCTGACAACAATGCAGCAGCCAGTATGTCCTCCTTCTAACTTTAGATTCTGGTCCTGAATGCTCTGGATTTGTTTGGATCAGAGAAGGTAGGCGGTTTTAAGGTACCCCCACACGACCGTTTTGGACACCCCTTGGTTTGCCAGATATGAGAGCAGTTATCAGGTCAAACCAACAGGTGTTGCAGCGATGGAAGCGGGCAAGAGAACTGGTTCAGATAGAAGTGATTGTACCCGACCTAAAAAGCCTCTGCACATGCTCAAACTAGGATCAATATTGGAGATGTTTTTGAAAAATGGAGAGAGGTTAGAACTCAGAAAGGTTTACAGACCGATGCAGAGCTGGCTAAACACTGAAGCTTCAGTGTCCACCACATGGTTAACCTGCGTGAGCATCGACTCTTCCCCTCCTCTAAACCCCAAGTCGCTCAAAAATGTCAACTTTTTTTCCGTTAGATTCTGCAAAAGTCTCTCTAAACCACCGATTAAAGACAGCTGCTGAAGTTCACCTTGTGCTCCACTACAGTCTTAATAAGCCGGTCTATACTTTATTGGATACGGTGACAAATACAAAAATAGTTTGAGCAACGATTGAGCTGTACAGACGTGGACTGACTCTCTATAAGAACGGCGTTTGGTACGTTCTCTGGGCTCACGGCAGAGCACACAGTTTGGTTATGTGTTTACTCTGAAAATCTCATCTCGCTCTGAATCAATACTCCATTTACCTCCAGCTCACAGGACCCGAGCGGAGCAAACGAGTCCAGCCGTTCTCCTCCTCCTCCTTAGATTCTCCTCCACTCATTGTGTTTCCTTTTTTCTTCAGCCTGATTCCTCCTCCTCCTCCTTTCCTCTGCTGTTATCTCCATCCTGTTACACCGTCTCCTCCATCTTCTCCTTCACTTCTTCCCTTCTTTTTCCATCATGTCAAATCCTGATCTCCTCTCCCTCCTCCTCCTCTCCTCCTGTCCCAAATCCAATCGTCTTACCTTGGTTTCATTTTCATTACGTCTCCTTTCACCTTTCTCCATCTCTTCTCAACATTTAACCTTCTTCATCCCTTTCTCTTGACTGTTCCTCTCTACACATTTTCACTTCCTCCTTTTAGTCTTCATATGTTATTCTCCTTCCTTTCTCTCCTCGCCTTCCCTCCGTCCTTTCTTGTTTTGATTTTTCTACATCTACTCATTCCTCTTCTTTGATTTTCCTGCTTCCCTCTTCCTCCTTTCTTTGATTCCTCTCCTCTTCCTCTTTCCTTTCACAATCCCCTTTGTACCCTTCTTTCCTCCCTCATTATTGCGGCCTTCTCCTCTTCCCTCTCCCTTCCGCTTGACATTTCCTCTCCACTCCTCTTCTCCTCCTCCTCCTCCTCCTCCTCTCCTCTCCTCCCTCCTCTCTTCTTCCTCCTCTCCTCCTTTCCTCCTCTCCTCTCTCCTCCTCTCCTCTTCCTCCTCTCCTCCTCTCCTCTCTCCTCCACTCCTCCTCTCCTCCTGTCCTCTCCTCTCCTGTCCTCCTCCCCTCTCATTTCCTCTCCTCCTTTCTTCTCCTCCTCCTCCTCTCCTCCTCTCCTCTCCTTTTCCCCACAGGTCGTGTGTGCATGGCGGTTTGTGTGTTTATGCGAGTCAAGCGGCAGCTGTATTAAACACTTAGCCTTTTTCCCTCTCCTGCGCCGAGACAATTTATCCATGGCTCAGGGCGAGAAGAGCGAAACGGCTAAATCACATTGTGCCATTAATTTAATTAGCTCCTAATTGACATTTTAAATGCTTCACATTTAAATTAGCTGGCTTGGCGTCGCAACGGAGTCACGGCAACAGAGAAATTGATTAAATCTCAGCAAAGCAGCGCAGGGAAGTAAAAAAAAAAAAAAAAAAGAGGCATCAGCAGGAAAAGAGAGCAGGTAGTGACAGAGAGATGGAAAGAGAAGACTTGGAGATGACGATATGGCTCGATGAAAACTCAACTAACATAAAAAGAAGATTTGATTGTTGCTCAACACGATCTCCTTTTTGTAGAGAAGACCAGAAAGTGATTTGACCTTTGACATGTTGGGCTCTAAGACTCTTAAATAACTCTTAATTAAACTGGTTTATTTACCAAAAATATACATTAAATTGCAAATAGAGACTTGGTTTGGATGTCAGTAGAGTCCGTAGTGTGTGATGAGTGCAGTGTGCATGTTCTGAATGGAGAAGGAAGACTAAAGCCCCGTTTCCACCGAGCGGTCCAGTTTGGTTCAGGACTGTTTGGTACGGTAAACCCAGATCTTTCTTGCGATTCCACAGCCGATGATACCCTTACACATCACATCCATCATCACATAAATCACAGCGGTGCGACAACATGTAGACAGTAAATAAATCTAACAAAGAAGAAGAACGTCACACAATCTAAGATCAATCAATCTATATTTGTTTGGCGTCAATTCATAAAAAGTGTTATCTCGAGACGCTTTACAAAATAGTATATAGAGGGTCGCTCAGCTGGTAGAGTCGTCGCCTCTCAACCGCAAGGTCAAGGGTTCGATCAACATGTCCGATGTGTCTTTGGGCAATACACATGACCCGCTGCTTCGGTGGGACTTTATGAATGGATTAGTGTTGTACGTTGCTTTGGATAAGTAAGTGTGAAAAAGTGAATTGTAACATTGTATATGAGATAATATGCAGGCAGGATTTGGTATTCCTCTCGTTCCTGTTGTCCTCACTTCCTTGCTCCTATTGGGTCGGCGCAGGCCGTGCATGAAGGAGGACGGCGGTGGTTGTTGTGACGACACAGTCCAATGGTGGCGGCTGGGCGTCAGGCGGTGGTTGAGGGACAATACGGTCCGAGATCAATGATTCCAAGGAAGATGGAGCAAAAAAAACCCAGAAACAGCCTTAAAAGTCTCCTTTCCACCAAGCGGTCCAGTTCAGTTCGGTGCTGTATGGTACCCATTTAATGATGTTTCCACTGTCAAAAGTTGAGTAAATAAGGGATCGGTACCATCCTACTTTTTTGGTCCCCTTCTGTTGGGGTGCCAAGGGTACCGGTCCGACCTTAAATGGGGAGCTAAACCCACTGCAGTCAACCTACCGCTACACCTCGAGCAAAACCTTCAAATACAGGAGGATGAATGCGGACAACTTGTATGTTGCATCAAACTGAGAAATGAGAGATGAGACTGAAAAAAAGTTTCAGAGAAAGAGACGGACGATCAAATCTTTTCACTCCTGTCTGCACGCGCTCAGAACACATTCATCAGGAGAGCGGGAGGAGAGCACTGATTTGCACCATTGACTGAATTAACACAATGAAGATGGCTCTTGTCAGATTCTAATAAGTGTGTTTGTGTTTGTGTGTGAGTAGAGATGTGGATTAATTAGACGAGTACGGTTCCTGGCGTGCAGTGTCAGTGTTTGTGTTTGTGACGGGACAGAGAGTGAGTGATAGGCCGAGTTACAACTCAGCATCAGACGCACGGACAGACAGCGGGATGTGAATTAATGCAGGTTGGCTCCTCTGAGCGTCCAGGATACAAAGAGAGGAAGTCGAGTGAGAGCGAGCGAGCGACCGTGTGAGTAGTGGAAGTCTGGGTGAGTGTGTGTGTGTGTGTGTGTGTGTGTGTGTGTGTGTCTGCGCTGCATATTTGAGTGTGTGAAGAAGAGTGTAGAAAGCCAGAGTGACTGCACATGTCAGCACTTTTCATCTATTTTCAAAGAAGCCCTTCACATCACACACACACACACACACACACACACACTCACACTCACACACACACTCACACACACACTCACACTCACACACACACTCACACACATTCTCTCTCACACTCACACACATGCAGGTATCGGGCTGCTTCCCGCTCTCTCCTTCATGAGCTGTTTTAAAATTCTTTCAGCTGCAGTTTTTCAAAGGAAAGTCCGTCACTACGACGACGTTTGATCTGCCCGCTGTCATCAGCAGACAGAGGACAGCGGGGGAGAGATCTACCGCTACTGAGAGAGAAAAACTGCAGGTTTCCCGAAACACGCGAAACACGCTTTTCCCGAAACACGCTTTTTTAAAATGTTTTTTTGAGTCATTTTCTGACCAATAATAACAACAATAACCTTTATTTATCGAGCAAAGTCACAAAGGGATTTAAAAAGAAGAGGCAGGTTAGAAAACCAAAAAGCAAAAGCAAAAGGCCAAAATGAGGACACGTCTTTACTCTAAAAGACATGAAATTATTTTAAAGGACTTTTTAAAAGTTAAAGTCAAGTATAGAATCAGGGAAGTCTCGCTGTTTAATTTTCACTTTGGTGTTTTGAACGACCAGAATCTCCGGAATCTGCCCGAGGATCTCAAGAACGATCAGGTCAGAGACGTCGCTGCTTCTGAAAGGTCATGGAGCGCTTAAAAAGTACTTGGTCAAATCTTGAAAACAATTCTTCAACAAACACGGAGGAGGGGAACACAACAATAACTGTGGGAGTCTGTAGGGACCTGAGTAGGGAACTGGAGGGTCGCCGGTTCAAGTTCTGTTGCGGACCAGGTCTGGAAATTGGGGTTGAAGCTGGAGAGGTGCCAGTTCACTTCCTAGGTGCTGCAAAGGCGCCCTTGAGAAAAGGCACCCTGATTTCCAGAAAGGGCTGCCTCTGATACCTGACGGAGCGAATGAGAGCGGGAAGTGTCCCAAACGGAATGGTAAATAGACTTGAGCTTGAAATTGCAAGGCCCCTGAAAGGCCTAGTGAAATGGTCCTCCCAGGATGTTATTTAAATCAACATATGCACATTCAATCATCTGTGTTAGCATTAGCATCCTGGCTAACATAAGCTCCCTCTGGGCGTGCTTACATCCGTAACATTATAACAACAACAAATATCGCTTTAAGAATAGCGGGTTTACATTTTTACACACGGTGCATTTTACTGAAGCATTATTAAATCAATCGGTGTGTGATTAAGATGTGGTCATTGTTGCCTAAAATGATGATGGATCATGTTTTTTTGCTAACATCCATGGGCCCTCCCGTTGTGTGAGACTAGGCTCCAGGAAGCTTTCCCCTTCATCCCCCCCCCCCCCCCCACCCCCCTTATGGGCGGCCTTGGAGTGGAGGCAAAAACAAAGAATATGGAGCTGCCTTAATCTGTTTTACATCCAAATTTTAGGCACATTTTTGTGTAAAGTGACGCCATCACCAGATGGATTTTACAAGTAAATAATGACGAAACATTGCAAGAAGGCGATGCACCTTTCCACTTTCTAATCTTCTTTCTCGTCCTTTCTCTAAAATTCATTTTATTCTTTCTTTTCAAACGTCTCTCTCTCTCTCTCTCTCTCTCTCTCTCTCGCTCCCTTTTGTCCTCCTCTGGGTTGTATTCATTCCCTGCACCTCAGTGAAGATCACAAAGGCCACTGACCCTCATCACCAAATGCATTACAAGCACCAGACATGGTGTGTGTGTGTGTGTGTGTGTGTTGGAGTGTGTGTCGCAGATAGGGACAAAAAGAGGGGATGAGAAAATGGAGTTCTGCGGTGTGTGTTGTTGTGTGTGCGCTCTGTGAGAGAAATAGAGACCCAGAGAGAATTCCAGCAGCAGCAGCATCTTCTTTGTGCAGAGCGAGTTTCTCTCTCTGTGAGCAGACAAAGAGAAACCTGTTGACCTTCAGTGATGAACATTTGTGTTTCTGTCTCTTGTATAAACTCTTCTCATCTTCAAGCCGCTCTCGCCGTTCTTCTGGAAGTTATGTTAAAAGAAAGTTTTGTTCATGGTTTTTGTCAAATTAATTTAGTCTGACTAATTAGATCCTCAAATCAGTGTTAAAACTTGTTCTTAGAAAGTGAAACAGGAGACCTCGGAGACGCTCCAGGTTGTAACTCAAGGCGTTTAGATGACAACCATGGACGCACACATAACCACAAAATAACTAAAAACGCTGCAGTACACATGCCAGACCAGTAGTTGGCGGTGTGACTTTTTAATGCAACAACACCGCATGTGCACACACTCCTCCCTCAACAGAGCGGTGAGGTATAAACCAAAAAAAAAAAACAAAGACTGTAAATATGAATGTTTGAAGCCTGAGGGACGTCACCCGTCTGTTCCTGCAGGGGGCGTTGGAGTCCCATCGATGGCGGTCTCCGTGCTGGAAATGCTGTCTCACTCTAACTTCTTGAAGTAGCCTTCCTTTATTAAGCCGTGAGTTTGGGACTTTTTAGAGCCCGACCGATTAATCGACCTGCCGATAATATCGTCTGATGTTAGCTTATCCAGTGACTATCGGTATCGGCTAATTTTATCGCAGATATGCGCCAATTTTAAAGATCTTTTCACCAGTCAAACAGCATTTCATTTGAGTGTATTGAACTAGCAGTTCTCTGTCACCAGCAGAGGGCGCTATATGGATTACAACAAACATCATGACTCTGCAGAGTGTCGAGCGGTGATGCACGTACATGCTCAGTTACTTTCCAGTCGAGCGGCCGTCTTGTCTTCATTATAAATCTTTTCCACAAGTGTTTGATAACTGAGGGATCAACACAATAAATGTGTAAATCTATATCTATCTCTACAGACTTCATAGATCTAAGAAAGATATCGGCCAATATATCGGTATCAGATTTTTTTGTCTCCCCAATATCAGTATTGGTATCAGCCCCAAAAATCTCATATCGGTCGGGCCCTAGTCATTTTGGTCGCCCCTACCTCATTTTTGATACCAATGTTTGGACGAGAGGGAAGATGATCCTTTGTACGCCTCCGTCCCGACCGCTCATTGAAGTTCAAAAGTTGATCTGGTTAACAAAACAGACATCACTGAATTTGTGTTTTGGGCCTGAAGTCGTGTTTTCATTTTCATTCATATCATTTTTTACCCTTAACTTCTCGAGCGAGCAGCACTGTCGAGTTTCTTTTTCTCTCGGGTTCTTTTCTACGTCTGTAAATATTTACTCTTTTATCCGCTCCTCAAACTTCACATCCACCAAAAAACAGCTTTTTTTTATTCTCATCATTTTTTTTACAACCCCCTGGCTGCACTGGCAGACGAGACAACTATGGATTACACGTCTGATGTGGCGATTTTCAGCCGTGACAGAAAGAGCTCGACTTAATAAACTGTTTCTACATAAAAAAGCAGCAATCAAACGGGCCATTTGTGCCGCTGAGATGGCAGCACTTTTAGTCACAGTCACAGTAAATACAGAGTCAATAATCGCCCCCCAGAGACGAGTCTATTGGAGAGAAAACACTTGTCGCTGCTTGTTAAACTCACAGAGAGAACAGCCTGGGAAATCTTGATTTTTTCACAATTAAATTCTGAATCTAAGTACAGCAATATCTTAAGGAAGCTTCATTTTGCAGGATAAAGGATGAGAGTCAGTGGTCTTTGTCGGACTGAGTGATGGCGCTTCTTTAAAGGGTTAATGAAAGCAGATTTTGTGAGACAACGAGCTTTAACAACCGACCGTGAAGACGTACAGACGCATTGCATCTCAAGGAGGGCTGGAGAGGCCCTTCCAGAATAAATAGAAAACATAATCACCTCTCTCGTATGAATCCAAACAATCACCATGCAGCCGCTCTTTAACAACTTCCAGAGAAAATGAAGTCGGACTTAACGACCGCCTGTGAAAATGGCGTTTTTTTACGAGGAGCAGCACGTCAAAACCACGAGTGGTTAGCTTGGCAGCGGAGCGGAGGGCGCTAATGATATTCATAGGTTGATGTTAGCACTTCATTTTGAAACGGGCTGCTCAGGCGCTGTGTGCAGAAACAGAGTCTGCTTAGTCTCCTTTGACTGGAAATTCAATCCAAGCTCCCCGACACATGAAGTCCAAATATTCACCTGAATAAGGTTTGATGTCCATCTGGATTTTATCAACATAATTTGTTATTTGGTTGTTTTTCTCGATCTCAATTTACTTTTGTCATTCTTTCAGGATCACACCGCTGGTTTTCCTGAGAAAATGTATACATTTCTGCCAATTTACTCAAGAGATAAACTCACATAAATATCCAGGGTTGGAAATAACAAAAATTAAGAAGTTGAGATCTCAAGAAAATAACCAGTGTAGAAAGAAAATAAGTGTATTCTTTATTATTGGAAAACGGTGTGAAATCAAATGGATGGATGTATGTCCGCTAAAAGCCAACGTTAAATTGTGTTGATTATTAGTGGATATCTGTCTGCCTTATGTTCTTATCAGCTGGTAGAGCTGGTTCTTATCAGCTCCATTTAGACAAAGCAATCATTTAAATTTGTGCTGTTTCTTCTTGCAGATTTCAATAAATATCCCATATTCTCCTCATGTTCACCTTTCATGTTGTCACTCTGTGAGAGGTCAGCCTCAAGTAGCAGGAAGCAGCAGGACAAGCAACTGTAAATAATTATGTTAAAAAACCTGATCGACGTCCTCCGTCTGTTCCTGCAGGTGGCGCTGGAGTCCCATCGATGGCGGTCTCCATACTGAAAAAAAAAAACAGGCTGTAAACATGTTAATCTCTGCTGTAAAAACAGGCTTTTTAGAATGGGTGTGTATGTGACTTCCTGTGCTTCTGCAGCCAGCCTCTAGTGGACACTCGAGGAACTGCAGGATTTTACACTTCAGCATCGGCTTCATTTTTCAACAGAGGAGGTTGCCGCTTGGTCCAGACACATCATGGAGGAGAGGGCACATAAACCCAGCTGAGAGAGAGTCCAGGGGATGATGATGACATGATCCCACGAAAATGGTGTTACAAATCTGGAGAAATTTGCACTTTAAAAAATATTTATTTTTTAAAAGATAAATATTTATCTAACTTCATATCTGAACAACCAACACCCAAACAGATACCCTGCTCTTTTCTGATGTGTATTTTCAAACGAGTATGACTGACATTGTGACATCACGATGTATGTGTCTTTCATTGGATGGGAACAAAAACACACTCATGTCTTTTTACATCTATTTGTTGGTGTTCTGTCTGCAAATGTGTGTTTCGTTTGGCTTAAGCATGTCGGTGTGTGTGTGTGTGTGTGTGTGTGTGTGTGTGGTTGCACACTTGCCTGAGCGTCTGTTGATTGCAGTCGGATGGAAAAACAATTGGAAACGCCTCTCTAGCTGATGGATCCATGTAATCAGCGGATACAAAGTGAGCTGTGTTCAGAATAACAATGTTTTTGAACACAGCTTGTTACCATATAGATAAGACGTGCCTAATACTTCCACCGAGGTATTTCAGTCTAACATTATAACGCCATCAGGGCTCAACAGCTGTGCAGCAACAATCACTTCCGATAAAAAAAAAAAGGTCCAGGTCATCGACTGCTGATTGTATTTGAGAGGTTAGAGCGTGACACAAACCTGCAGATCACCTTTGAACAGTGCAGCATGTTTACCCTGTGAGGGTGAATAAGAAGAGCGCTTCATCTCGTTTAATAATTTGATTTCTAACAGTCCTTTCTCTCAGTTTTGCATCACTGTATCTGACAATTTCCACATAGTCCATGCGTGCAGCGCTCTGCCAAGCGCCACCGCCACTCTAGTCAAGGCTTCTGTTTGCGCCTCGGCCCGTCTCTCCGGAGCGTGCCTGCAGCGCCTTTTGAATACGAGTCTGTTTTTGAAGGAGGACGCTGCAAGCATGCATCAAGCTGGACAGAACTGATCGACCCGGACAGGAAGTCAGACAAGGATAGCGCCCGGTCAATTTCAAAATAAAATGCAATAAACTGACTCACGATCGTCAAAGCAGGCACCAAAGGAACAGCAAATCATCCTCAGAAACACAAAGCTACATGTTGAGTGATCTTGTAGTTCTCCTGTGATCCCGTGTTCCACCACCATCGGACTGTATCGTCCCCGACAACCACCGCAGTCCTCATTCATGCATGGCCTGCTCCAACCTCCACCTCAGCGACAAGGAAGACAACGGAATGGAATACAAAGGAGAAATCCTTCCTGCATATTATCACATGTGCTATTTTTTTGTGTCTCCAGATAACACTTGTTATGAATTGGCGCTTTACAAATAATGATTGATTGATTTCGCGTTCAGCTGCTCATGGCTGCACTCACGCTGTCTGAGCTCACGTTTAGATCCCGTCTCCTGAAATTAGGCGCGACACGAGGCCCACAGCATTTAATGTGTCATTGTTCTGCCATCCTTCAGACGCTTCCTGAATCCACTGCGATCTTTTTTCAAACATCGCTTTTGAAAACTTCTGCATATTCACGTGAACGAGTTACTAAAAAGAAAGCGGGACACTTTGACAAAATGTAAATACTGCAGACACTCTGTGTGAGAGTATGTCTGCCTGCATGATTTGACCTCCTGACCTTTAGGGATACCTGTCAGGTATACGCATCCCGCTGCTCCTGCAGCAGGGACACTTGCCAGGCCGTTCTCCTTCTGTCTCATTTTTCTATTACCAGGAGCTACAGGGAGCTTCAAGCAGGAGAGAGGAGGGTCACTGTGGTGTCAATTCCTGCATGTGTGTGGGGGGGGGAAGAGAACAACATTGGATATGTGTGACCTACCACCAAGCGACAGGCCAATGAAAACATCACCGGGAGATTGCCGCCCTCCTACAAAAACATCTCTGCAGCAGTACAGGTCATCTCCAGGCTGCATGGTTAATACCTGTGAGTGTGTGTGTGTGTTTGTGCATGTGTGTGTGTGTGTTCACCTTTGTTATATTGAGTAATCATCTGTGTGGTGACATGTAGCCTAACGTGAAAGAGTATGCATATATTAGCATATTTGTGTAGGGTATAGATGTTGTGATTCACACAGCAGGACCAGGGGTCGTGTTTCCACACAGCGTGACCATGCTCAGGTTGTGTGTGTGTGTGTGTGTGTGTGTGTGTGTGTGTGTGTGTGTGTGTGTGTGTGTGTGTGTGTGTGTGTGTGTGTGTATAAGTATGAGCAGTGAGAGTGCAGCCGGGGACTCAGAGGTGATAAGTCAGCCTCCTTCATGGAATTATAATGATGTCCGCTGTTCTGCTCCTGTTCCCTGCTGGACATCCTCCATCTCTCTGCAGCTGCATCTGTACTGTACGACACACACACACACACACACACACACACACACACACACACACACACACACACACACCTGTAGTGCTGGTGTTGATATCCAACCATATTTTTTTTTTTCATTTTTGTCATCCACAGGGGAGAGAGTTTCAAATCGAGTTTCACTTTCTTCTCCGGCTGTAAGAAGCAAAAGAAACTATTAATGAGGAACCGGAAAAAAAAAAAAAAAAATTGACGGAGCGTGATGAATAATTCTTGACTGTGAACGCTCTTATCTGCGATGAATCATTATAACTCAAGATTCAATCGCCAAACTTTCTCTGAAGCGTTTTGTGAGTGTGTTTTTGAGACACACTTAAAAATTTCCAAAAATATCCTTCCAAGTAAAAAAAAAAAAAAAATGAGCAGGAAAGAGTCCATGCAAATGTTCCTGCACTCAATAAAACTCTCCAAAAGTCACCTCGTCAATTTCAGAAGAGATTACATGGGACGGACGTGGAAAGGATGGTTCTTTGCACATCTTTGCACTTGCTCCATGCTTTAGGTCACACGACCTCTGCATCACCATGCTCACAGTGGGGACAGCTTTAAGTCGAGGCTCCTGGGAAGCAGCAGTAACGGGCTCGCCAACAGTCGTCATCACATGATGTGCTCCACTGTTGATCAAGCTGTCATGAAGCATGTCCCCGTGCGGTTTATTTTTCCTCTTGACATCATGCCAAGGGACGTCAAGACGTCACTCAAATACTGTGTGACGACGCCACCAGGCCACTAGGAGTCTTTAGCTAGCTGCTGTCTGTCTGGCTCTCTGATTGCTGCAGGAGGGGAGGGGGGGGGGGTGTCCTATCTGGAGGCTCATCAGCAGGGTCTTTTTCTCTTGGGCCTGGTGCCCTCTGTCTACAAAGATCCATCACCTGACAAAGACTAATATATTTTGTTCTGTTTAGCACACCATCGTCGGCAGTCGGTCCTAGTTGGACCGTCTGTGAGCGATCGTCGCCCTAGTTTTTGCGGTGTGTCCAGTCGGCCCCCGTTGGGCTTTTTCTGGCCAATTCAACATGTTGAATCTGTAGTCTTTGCGTTGTGTTCTAGTGCAACTATTTGCTGTTCTTTGCCGTCTGCTTGGTGTGTCGGCCTTTATACATACTGTTGTTTTTAATGTTATAAGACAGATGAATATAGAGAATCTGACAATGTCATGTTTTTTCATCACTTCGTGAAACCGACCTGAACGCAGAGTTTTGTGGTTTTAGAACTGAATCTCTATTTTTTTAACATCACTGCAACATGTTGAACCCTTTTAGGTAGGAGATTGAGTTGAAGCAGCTGCTCTCTGCGTCGGTTGCCCCTGACGATCTCCTCGCTCCTCTGCATCCCTCCACACTTTCTCTCCGCTCACCTCGTCTTTATCTTCTCTCACCTCCTTTTAACCTCTTCTGTCTTCGCCACCTTTCACCCATTCCTCTCCGGGGCTTCATCTCTCCTCGCTTCCCGCCGACTTCTTCTCTCCAGTACTGCACGGCCTGGACATTGTGAACGGCACAAAAACAAGGAATAATCTCCTTGGCATTTTGGTGAACGATGCGTTCTGATGACCCAGCTGTGGCACCGTGTTCCTCCCCTGGGCGAGGAGCTAAATTACAGCAACCTTCACATCGTGCAAAGAGCAGTGCTGAGAAAATTGTCTCTCTTGGGGAAAGAAATTGTATCTCTATTTAGTCCTGCAATAACAGTACAAAGCCAGAGGGAAGATTCAAGCCCTCTATTCCACCTAAACATAGTTTTATCAAAAATAGAGAGAGAGCGCCTTTTTGATATCCTTTCAGATATGATATTCTTTACCCCATCTTTGGACACATCTCTCTCTCTTTGTCTTTCCCATTACACTTCTAATCCATCTCATGTAGCATCGTCTCTAACCTTTTGTCTGTTCATTTTCATCTTAGCTTCTTTCTTTCCTTATTTTCTGCTTTTTTTTTTAAAGCACAACTGATCTTGTCCTCGAAGCTGTTTGAGGCTGTTAGACATCTTAGTTAAGGTCAAGAGATCGCTCTGTTTCTTAGGTTTATCTTTAGAGCTCCTCCGAACAAACATGCGAGAAACGTGTGAAAGTCTGCTCCGTCTGTGAAAACCACGCTGATGTGTGAGAGAGAATTAAGCAATTATCTCTGAAAGTTTAGAGGAAAACATTTTAACTTCTTCGTATTTTGACAAGAAATTAATTGGTTTCAAAGTTGTAGAAAGAAGCGTCTGAACACTTTAAGTATATCGACGAGGCGGGTCAGCCGAACCAACATGTGTTAAAGCAGTTTGAAAAGATGAAACCAGTAGATCTCTGAACAAAGGTAGTGGTTTATTTCTTATTTCCACAGAATCATCAAATCCTTCAAATTTCTAGAGTTTGCAGCCTCAGATTTCCCTCAGTTTTCTTGTGTCTCAGAGGCTCAAACATGTTTCATATATGTTTGTTTCTTTCACATGAAATGTAAGCCTTGCCCCAACATGGGTGTCAAGTTATGTATGGTTTCACTCAGCTCCTGCCCAAACTTGATAAAACGCTTGGTTTCACATGAAAGGACGTTCGGGGACAACTCATCCTTCTTTTCTCCATTTATTGAAAGTCACACATTATTTGTAGTTTTCATTGGAGCAATAACTGAAGATTATTAATCACGTTGATAACCTTGGAAGAAGCACAAAAGAACATGTGTTATCATTAAAATTCATCTCTTTTCCACTTCTCAAATTAATCAGACAGCATTGTCATCATTATTCTTACTGAAAATTAAAATGACTGAAAATTGTAAATGAACTTGCTTAACTTGTCAGCACAACATCATTTCCTCAAGGTAACAGAAAT
>NC_083618.1:23601390-23638890 GCF_963584025.1 Labrus mixtus | reverse complement strand
CTCTCTCCAAATCTATCCACTGTCCTATCTCTCCATAAAAAAGCCCCAAAATAAATCTAAACAACAAAAAAGGTTTAAAGCCGAAATATTGTCTGTTTTCTAATCAAGAAAAGTTTTGGAATAATTCCCTTTGGATGTTTATTTTTTTCAAAATCTGACAAATTCACAATGTTTGTTTTTCATCATTCATGGCAATTATTATGTTTTATGGTAAATGGACTTGAGATTGTGTATTTCTCTTCTAGTCTTCTGACTAATCAAAGCCTTTTTAAACTGCAGGTCACACCTACACATTCACACACTGATGGAGGCGTGAGCAATTCCGGGTTAAGTGTCTTGCCCAAGGACACTTTGGACATGTGGCTGCAGGAGCTGGGGATCGAATCCCCGACCTTCCGGTAGAGAGACGACCGACTCTACCAACTGAGCCACAGCCGCCCCTTGTTGTTTTGTTTTATGACTTGTGTAACATGTGAACTTTGTGTTTATAGATTCTTGGGATATGAAGCATTAAATGATACTCCAGGAAATGACATCACAAAAGTGTGCATTTGCATGGTAGTCACTGGCAGACTGATTTATATTAGGGAGGTTCCTATAGTGACAAATTTATTATGTCACTTAAATGCAAATTAAAACAGTCAAAACTGAGCACAATTTATTCAACACATCTACTGTAAACACGGGATCTCAGCATGTGCGGGTAGACAGTGTTGGTTTGCAGAGTGTGGCTAACGTTCAGTCATCCTTACAGGTTATCGTCCACAGGCCTGGAGTTGTTACACATTGCTCCGGTCAAGTGGTTATATGCCAGCCTTACATCCTACTTTATATCATGTCCTAGATCAAAATACTGTCCACCGTCCACCGTGCTGGTTTATGTCCCGGTTGTAAAGCAGTACGGCAGAAACCGGAGCTACTGCTTTTGGTTAATATTTAATCTAACCGACTGATGTAGACTAGCGAGGGTGATGACGTCCAATCGTTTGGTCGGCTAATTGCACACATCCCAAATTTTAATTGCTGCACTCAAAGGGTTAAATCATCTCTCTCTCTGTCTCTCTCTCTCTCCCTCTCTCTCTCTGTCTCCATCTCTCTCTCTCCTCTGTCTCTCTCTCACGCTCTCTCTCTCTCTCTCTCTCTCTCTCTCTCTCTCTCTCTCTCTCTCTCTCTCTCTCTCTCGCCCCTTAAAGAAAGAAGCAGTCACCCTGAATAAAACAACAGTAAGCCTCTGTGATAATCCTCTTTTATTTTCTGTCTGGTTGCCGTGCTCTCGCTCAGATCCAGCCTCATCAGAGCGAGCTGCCATCAAGTTTCAAGTTTAGAAAACCCGAACGGAGCATCAGATTAGCTCTGTCTGATATAAAATTCCCTCTAAAGTGATGTCTGGTGCCGAGCGTCTTCTTTTTTCTCCAGCAGCTTTTGGAGCGGAGTCTGAGTCATTTTGTCTGCCGCTCTCCAAGTCGTTTGAGGAGACAAAATGCTCCTCAGCGCGTTAACAGGCCCTCTGATGTTCGGTTCCTTCTGCTGCTCTCGCTGCTCTGCAGTCACATCACACTCTTACCCCTCTGGGTTTTATGTGTGTGTGGGGAAAGTTATCAGATCAGAGCAGCGTGTTTGTGTTAGGAGATATGTTCTAAATCTACAAGATCAAATGTAATGCTAATTTACTTTTTCTTATTTATTTAGGACCAATTTTTAGATCTTAGTGAGGATGTTCCTGGTCTGAATCCTCGTCTGACAGGAGCCTCTCTGTGTGGAGTCTGCATGTTCTCCTCGTGCATGTGTGGGTTCTCTCCGGGTACTCCAGCTTCCTCCCACAGTCCAAAGACATGCTCGTTAGGTTAACTGCTGACTCTGAATTGCCCGTAGGTGTGAATGTGAGTGTGTCTGGTTGTCTGTCTCTCTATGTCAGCCCTGTGATTGGCTGGAGAACAGTCCAGGGTGTAACCCCGCCTCTCGCCCAATGACAGCTGGGATCGGCTCCAGCCCCCAAACGGGAAAAGATAACGGATGGATGGATCTTAGAGGTGGATGCAGCCATCTTGGAGTTTGGTGTGCGCTCTATGATTGCCCCTCTCCTCGACTCCCCCTCAGTGGACTTGATCAGCCTCTTTGTTTTCTCTAAAATGATCAAATTGCTTCTGGAAGGTAATCGTCACAGTGAAGGCGCTTTATTGACACCTCATACGTCTGTACAAGACACCGAGTGATGGACAATGTGTGACAATTTGAAGCCTCGATATGAAAACGAGCTGCTCAGATGAAACTCTCAGCACCCGTCCTCATTGATGAATGGAGAACACATCTGTTTTTATGCCTTTAGCTGTTTTTCATACATATTTAATAAACTAACTAATGGCTGTTTGGGAGTTGGCCTGCTTGATTGATTCATCCTGCGGCCATGAGGCAAACATCGCAGTGGGGTAGTGACAGTATCCTTGAAGCTCAATGTTCCCTAATCAACAAAAACTTGTTGTTTGGCCACTGACAGTGTTGGACTTCGTTATGGTGTTCCCAAAGATTGGAAAGGAGGAGTTCAAATCTTTTTTTAATGACGGAGTCAGAAGCATCACAACACTCAAACTGGGCCCCTCCTCCTCCTGGGCTCATCGCCCCCAGAACCTCTCACTCACTGCAGGATGTAGTGTGTACGTTTACTGCTTGCTCCTACACTGCGAGCTAACGCACGCTAGCACAAGCTAACCGCCGGTGTTTGTCACCTGCCTGTCCAACAGGAAGCAGACCAACTCCACGTCCACGGGTAAAAGACAACACAAGGTTCACCCTCGTTTTAGAACGAGCTTTATCCGCTTGGTTTCTCTTCTCACTGTGATTTTTTCCCGCTACATCAATGTCCGTCATCTTCCCTGGTTTGAATCCCGTCCAATCCCTGAATTGAATCCACTCCTAAACTCACCTGCTGCGCTGTCATTGGCTGGAGGAAACACACCAGCTCTGCCCAGAAACGTCCTGAGTCAACCAGAACAAAGCAGAAGAGTAAAATCCAGTCAGAGGACAGGGTCAGACACAGTCACCACCACACATTTACGGAGGCCCAGAAGGGACGATGGAGCAGCTCTACTTAAGGAGAAGTCTGAATTTTATTTTGAAGGGGAAAAAAAACCTACTGACTCTACCTTTAAGTATCAGCTGTTAAGCTCTTTTCATTTCAGTCACATGTCAAAAGAAAGGGCTCAGATTGAAAAATTCAGAAATTCTGCTTGAATTATTGATTACAGGTGATGGAACTGTAAAAAAACAGAATCCTACTCCGCATTGTGGTTTCAGAGCAGACATTGTTTGACTCTCCAGTCTCATATATCATATATCGTCTCTCTTCAACATCTCATTGTTCTCTTTTTATTTCACTCTTCCTTACCCTCCGTCTCTGTCTCTTAAACCCTCACGTACGGACAGACACACTCCTGTGCACAGAAACACACCGACACACACTCTCTCTCTAAGCCACAATTACCAAAAGAGCGATTCCTCCATATAGGCTAATGTGCACCGTTAAGCTCGGCGAGCCAAAGTAAGCACTCTGAAAATTAGTGTTGGAGTCAGTCGCACACATCTTCAGCACACAAAGGCTTCACTCTCACTTTCCCTGACAGTGAATAAATCTGGCTCTGTGTGCGCTCTGATACTGAGCTCCTTAATGGGAGTCAATGAACTCTGCCCAAAGCCCTGACGAGAAGCTCCGCACTCAGACAGTTAGCCTGAATAATAATCATCACCGCTGTCGGCCCGTTAACAATGCAGATCACTGCAGAGTGAAGGCAATTTGGCTGATCTCGGTGGAACTAATATCTTAGACACTATATAACACACATTAGTAAACTTCATCTTTGCCGTTTTAGTTTTTTTCCCTGCATGACTCGAGGACGGTTTATCAACCAGAGAGTCGGTGACTGTCACATTTATGAGTCGACGCGGTGAATCAAATCTGGGTTTGTACTTTGATTTTACTTCTACAAAGGGGAATATATTGAAAAAACTAAACACAAGATTCATTATAGGTAAATTTAGAGAAAGCCAGCCGCCTCTTCGTTGGCAGTTTTCGCAAATACTTCTCAATGAAAATATGCGGGTGGACAAAATACGTAATGAAAACGATCAATATCAATATTTGTTAAGAATTCTGCGTATAGCAGCACTGAAACAAGAAATTGGCTTCAAAAAACATGCCCCTTGATATATAAATGGATAGAAACAATTCAACAAATATATCAGATGGAAAGTTTAATAAAATGAGGGGGAACTCAAAACTATCTGAAAAGAGATGGTCGAAGTGGTCAACATATTATGGTAGGAAGGAAATGAACTGAAACTTTGGGATCATGACAATAGGACTGACAGTCACTTTGGGGAGCACCATACAAACCAAGGTTTTTTTTTTGTTTTTTTGTGTTTTTTGTTTTCTTTCTCTCGTCTTTATCCTTTGACTCTTCTTCTCTTTCTTTTAATTTTATTTTATTCTTTCATTTTATATAACTAATTTGTTTGTTTGCCCTTCCTTAAGATGTTAAATATCATAGTGAAAGGGAAGAAAACCTTGATGGAGGGAAACATTTATGAATTTATGTAACACAGATCCAATCTACCTCAGTTTTACTTCAAGCTACTTTAAACAACTGTAATACATGTTTCTGGATTGTAAGTGTTATTTTTAGTATTTCCACATCATGATGTGTGATCATAAATTCCTTATGTTGAATATAAACATGTGTACTGTGTGTTAAGACATGATGACAATAAAAAGTTATAAAAAAAGAAGAAAACATGCGGGTGTGGAATATGGAGTACCACAGGGCTCTGATCTTGGCCCCTTGCAAATCCAGCTGATAGCAGCCCTTGTTATACTTAGAGATCAACACATTGATTCTAAATAATATATACTTGTCAAAAGGAGAAGCATTTCCAAAAGTAATCTTCACATAGACTCTTGTTCTGAAATGTGAAGCTCGAGTCTATAGCTCATCACAAGTTGAACATCCCTGCTGGTTTTCGTCGGTGCTGTATAATTTCTGCAATGTAAAATCAATATTATGAGGGTGACAGAAAGGCCTGTTTACACTGAAGAGAGAATAAAAGAGCGCTCTAAAGGACGTTGACGCTGAAGGCTTCTGCTGTTCATTCTGAGCTGAAGACAGCTGCTGGTCCCACACCTAGACTCCGCTCTGAACTCCACTGAAGGACACCACCCCTAATTGGACGTAATGAAGTTAAAGTGGGAAGCACAGACTCTGGGAGCACTTCTGCTGACTGGCCTTTAAATATCACCAAAGGCAGTTGGAAAGAGAGAGAGTGAGAGAGAGGGGAGGTGAGGACAGAAGGAGGGGAGGGCAAGAGGAGGAGGACAAGGGAGAGAGCAAATCAGATGTCGGGCAGACTTCACCTCGTGTAATTTGTTTATTTTTAGACGATTATCAGAATTCTGTTAACTTTCCAAACATTAAAGAACCTTTTAATAACATCATGTTTCTAGTTTTTTTTAAAACACAAGATGTCTGATGTTGTCTCAAGTGAAGTTGAGAATTACTAGGTAATGCGTTAGTCCCCGTGTCCACCTTGCGTCTTTTTTCAGATGTTTCCAATGAGTAGAAAGCGTTCTCAGCAGAAAGCCGACGCCTGGACGAAAAGCGCAGTGCCCAGCGTCTTTTTTCCGAGCGCTCTGCCATTTTTGTGCAGCCGCTCCGAGCGCAGTCAACTTATTTTTGTCACCTACAGATTGAGTCTTGTCTCCAAATCCTCCTCGGTCCGTGTCTGATCGGGAAATAAAGGATCTCAAATATAAAACATGCAGAATAAAGTAACAGAGCAGTGTCGCTCATACAGCGGTAACCGTTGTCAACAGACTGTTGTCATGGAAACAGGACGGACGTGCAGCACTTTTCTTCTTAGAGCACAAACAAATGCTTCATGGAAACACTCCAGATCGCACAGTCAGCGCTTTTCTGCCCGGATAAAAAACGCTAAAGGTGGACACGGGGCCTTACTATAACTCCTCTACTTTTGCTGCGCTCTAAAAAAACGCAGCCTGTGGGTGTTAACGGAAGAGGGAGCACAGAGCCTGTACCCGAGCGTTGCTGACACACAATGCACACGTATGTGGAGGAAGTTGTGGGTCAGATTCTGGTCTTCTCTTTTGCAGACAAACATTCATAAAGAAACCAAAGAAATGCATCTTTCCTTCAACAGTCCACATGTAAATGATTTCAGTTTGCAATGATATATATCTGTAATAATGTGTGCTCTTGGCTCTGTTGCTTTCCCTGAGGCTTTTTATAATCCAGCAGCCTGCAGCCAGGAGCTAGACTATCATTTACAGGTTTGATGAACATCTGGAACACAGAATATTTAATCTAATTCTTTAAATAAAAACGTTAAGACCTTCGATTTGAAGACCTTGGAACTATACAAGCTCCTAACTTTTCCATCCCCCGGGGTTAATCTCGTTGCACTTTGTCCTTTCCAGCTCCTCTCAGGAACACGGACCAAATGCAATGAAACTAAACTCAATACAAGCCTGCTGCTGCTGCTGCTGCAAACAACAAAAGCCTGTTAGATTGTTCCCCAACAGCGACACAGTTGCAATCTTACAACTCCATTTTATTCCGCAGTGTCGGTGAGATTTCCCATACGTCTTCATTTAGTGTCCAACTCCGCAGAAGTGGAAGAGAGAGAGCGGGAGCTGATGGATTGCACCCTGGGTCATGCATGACTTAGCATCTCGTTTTCGCTTCCCACTCGCTCGCAGGAGAGACGAGGCGGCGGAACAACGGCAGGATGTACACACACGCAGACGCACACCACAGGTAAACGAGTTGACGGTTTGTGTCGAGGTCGCAGCTTCTTTTGGAGGTGACTGTTTTTTGTATTCATATTCTCGACGGGCCTCGCTTTCATGCCAGCTGTTAGTGTCTGTACGAGGATATGTTATACCGAGTAGGCACTATAGGTGAAGAATAAACTGAAGTATGCGTTCACTTTCTTCTCATTAAAGCAACGCCAACACATTTTTATAAATCTAAATCATTGTGGAGAAAATAGCCAGGGCTTATTCCACTTCTGCATGAAGACAAACATGGATTTAAAACTCCTTTTATCAGTCTCACATACATGAAACTTTATCAAGTGTGTTCATCATTGGTATTTAGTTGTGATCCATTTATAGCGCTCTCGCTGAAAAATGACCTTCAGAAGTGCTTTCAAATCAGAATCAAAATCAGAATCAGAAATACTTTATTAATCCCAGGGGGAAATTCAGTTGTTACCGTTGCTCTTCACATAATACAGCAGAAGGAAATATAGAATAATATAAGGATGTAAAATAAAATAGAATAGAGATTTTAAAAAATTAGCAATATTTGTATATTTAGTAGGTATAAGTTGCCAGCAAAAAGTAAAAAAAATAAAATAAAATAAAAATAAAGACAGTAAAGTACTAGAAAGTAGGAAAACAAACAGGAGCAACTGTGACAGGCAGCATGCGCTAAAAATGTTTCAATGTGCACATGTGCAAATAATGTCAATCAATCAATCATTATTTGTAAAGTGCCAATTCATAACAAGTGTTATCTGGAGACGCTTTACAAAAAGAGCATATGGGATAATATGCAGGAAGGATTTCTCCTTTGTAGTCCTCTCGTTCCTGTTGTCCACACTTCCTTGCCACTGAGGTGGAGGTCAGAGCAGGCCGTGTGTGAATGAGGACGGCGGTGGTTGTCGGGGACGACTCAGTCTGAGTGTGGTGGCTGGGCGTCAGAAACCCAGAAATGTCAGTTGTCGCTCTGTATTTTGTTGTGGCCAAATCAATGTATTGCTGACATCAGCAGCTGATAAAGAGACGAGGGCAGATGAAGACCAACTCTGACTTGTTCTCATCTTCACACATGAGAGGAAAAGTCGACATTGTGGGAGTCTTAAAACCACAAGAAGTCATGAAACAAACATTGGGATCAGCTGGGCTCAATTTAAACACATCGGTGCATTCCTCTATGGTTTGAGACCCTCAACATCTAGTTTACTTCGACTTTGATTCTGTTCTGTAACTCCAGGTTTTCATTGTTTAACCTTCAAGTGACGACATTATAAAATGTGTTTGTAGATATTTTCCCAGAGGACACTGATGGTGCTCGAGGTCTGTGTGTGTATGACTCTCTGAAGGTTTTACAGTAAAGTACAGTAAACCTTAACGAAATCTCAGGTTTTCACTCAGCTCAGGCCTGTTCTCGTTCTTTTTGTTTGTTTGTTGAATAAATGCATTACAAGGTCACTCCAGCAGGAAGTTCATTAAAGGTATTAAAAGAGATCTGACTGTTAGCCGTCAGGTAACTCAGGTGAACGTAGCATCAGGTGTAGAATAAATACATGAAGCTGATTCTAACTGCAGCTCATAGAGATGCACGCGGCATCGGCTGCAGACACCAAATAACCTTGTTACAAGTTCTCTGGGAGAAAATATATTAATAACCCTGTTAGGGTGGGAAAAATATATTACAGTGCCACCGCTAAGCCCCCCCTCCCCTCCCTGCATAATGACATTTCAGTGAGAGCAAATGAAATGGGCCAATTTTCAAACTCATTACAAATTCGGCTGCCGAAAAAAAAGAAAGAAAAAAGAGGAGGAAACAGACGCAGAGAGAGAGTAAAGAGTACGACAAATGATCAAGATTGGCTTTGTATCTGTGTGTGTGTGTGTTTGGGTGTGTGTGTGTGTGTGTGTGTGTGTGTGTGTGTGTGTGTTTTCTATATGCGTTTCTTGGTGTGTAAGGTGGGTGAGTAAGTGGTTGCTTTGTGTGCCTTTTCTCCTCCTGTGTGTGCAGATGCATGCTTTCTGCAGAGTTCTTGTCTGTGTGTGTTATGTATGCTTTGAGCTCACCTTTTTTTGATGTGTGTGTGTGTGTGCGCGTGCGTGCATCAACTGAGCCCAAAGCCGAGCTGACAGACAGCTTCCCTCCGAGGAGCCCCTTAGTGTTTCTGATTGATCGTCATAATGCCGAGGTACGGGGCCCTGTCCTTGGTGCCTATGCTAATCTCAGACTCATGCATATTTATGAGCTCCAGGGGAATCAAGCAGCTAAATAAAGGATGAGGCCGTTGGCTTGGAGCTGCGTTCATCACAGACTCTGATTGATTAGAAAAAGAGAAAAAAAAAATCTGTCTATAAAGACCTATGTTGTTTTATTCTTCTCTCCAGCTCGGGGATCAAAACTATGAGGAAGCAAACAAACAGCTCAGGTCTCGAGATGAAAGAGTAAAATAGAAAGCAAGATGGAGATTTATTTCTGTCAACATGGCTGTCATTCACCTAGACGTGTACCTGATGTTTAACTGTGTGTTTCTGCAGGTTTCAAAGACTCGGCAATAAAGGTGAGACCATCCCCCATGTTTCTCTAACTCTAATATGTGTCTGTCTACAAACCCCTTCAATGATGAGAAAAGTCCATCCTCTCCGTCTTTTGCCTGCTTCCACTTTTCAGAAAATGTGTGCTCGAACAGGCTGTTTGGAGATTTTCCCTTCATGACATCACAAAGGGCAGTAGCCCCTCCCCCAGGCAACCTTCCCTGTATTATGGTATAAGTGAGTGACACGCCCCCTGCACACAACATGATGATTTTTCATTGATATATATGGTCTTGGTCTTGGCTACAACCTCCGCTAATCAGGACGGTGGCTCCCCAGTCATTGGCCGTACGACCAGGCAGGAAGGCCCGCCCCCTCTCTAGCTTGACAGACACGCAATACGACCTATCAGGGACGGTGTTGCCGTAACACAGGTAAGAGTGACTAATATACCGTGCTGTAAAATATGTTCTTTATTAGGGATTAAGTTGGTAAAATGAACATGTTTTTTTGTGTGCGTTCTGCAAAACATTTGAACAGCCTGCAAAGAAAAAGACGAGAGATCCTCTTTGACATTTTGGTCCCTTTATTTCATGTTAACCACATTTCAAACAACTAAACAACCAATTGGTAATGGCGTCACCAGATCTAAACAACACTTTGCTAGACAAATCATCATCAGAATCATAATTATACAAAAGAAATGTACAAATTCAGAAAAAAAAGAAAAGTCTGAAAAAAAAAAAAAAGAAAGCAAACAAAATACATCTCACACATGAGCTGAGCCGGGACACGATAAAGCCTTTTTTGAGTAAATCAAAAAAACGAGAAACGTTTGCGGCATTCACATTGTCTTCATTACAACACACGGACGCTCTTCGTCTTCATAGGTCCATGAATGAGCCTCACACTAAGACTCCAGCGAAAACAGATAAAAACACTTTGAGCAGACTAATACTTCAGGCCGAGAGCTTCGACACATAAAACAAAAACGGTTTCTATGGTAACACGTGGTCGACAGAGATCGGACTCGAGCGTTCCTGAAAACGTAAAGTTTGAACTCATTGTCTCTAAATACTGACACCTCCTGGTGAGATGTAAAAGTGTAAAACATGTTTAAGGGTTTGAATAATTCCTGACATTTATTTCAAAAATCGTTCTTTAGGCCTCGTGTCCACCTGGCGTTTTTTTCTGAGCGCCGGGCGTCTTTTTTCAGTTGTATTCAATGAGTAGAGCAGTGGAGCCGTGTCGGTCATACAGCGGCCGTTATCGACAGACTGTTGTCATGCAGACAGGACAGGCGTGCAACGCTTTTCTTCTCAGCACACAGAAGCTTCTTGCAAACACTCCCGAGCGCACAGTCAGCGCTTTCACTGCCCTGAAAAAATAACATTAGGTGGACATGAGGCCTTAATGAGACCACGCTTTAGTCCCTAAAAAGTGTCTTCAATCCCTAAAATATCATCCCAGCGCTTCGCAGGTTTAGTCTTCACGTGTTGTAAAATGTCAAACGTCAGATTAAATGAGGCGGAATCGGGAGGTCGGCTTCTAGCACAAACTCCAAACACCTGATTTGGCGGCCATGTTTTGCATCTGGATTTCTTTCACATAATGATCATTTTGACCACTGATCCAAGTTTACTCTCCAATAATGATTTGCAGTTAATGTGCGATTACTTTGGGATGATTTGGTCTGATATCGACACGTTTCGGAGGATTCATTGTTTTCTTTTCCCACATGCAAAAGCAAAGAATCCAAACACTAAACAGTTTGAAGCGTGAGCAAAAATAAGTTAAAAATACACAATTTTCACAACCCATGTTAACGTCCAAATCTTAAAAAAAGCAACGAGACAAGAACTGCGAGGCTGCTGACTCACTGCTTCTGGGTTTTAGATTCAATTCAGAACTTTGATAATAACTCCAAGTTTGTTTGTTGGCTTTGAAAGCAGCTTATGTCGAAGCAAGACAGGGGCGTGTCCAGATTTGTTTGGGACTCGGGGTCGCCCAGCTGGGGCACCAACTTGTGCAGGGGGGGCCTGAAGTTTGTGTTCACACACATGAATGAGGAGCGTTTGTTTACCTCTTCTGTCTGCACCAATCACATCGACGTTCAAGTAACACAAGATAATGTCGACATAAACATCTTCAATCTTCATTTTTTAAGGATTGTACGTCCAAAATCAAAACTTAAAAGTGTTTTAAAAAATGCAAACAAACATCTGAAACTGAAAATTGTGAAGTGCCTATTGCAACAGCCTGAATGCTGGATTGCAACATTAGTCCTGCCTCTGGCAAGGCTAATAGCCATTTGTAGTCAAGGATTTTTGGGTTGCCCTGAAGCAAAAGCTTGAATCTGTCTGAACAGTGAGGAGAGTCAGGGAGAATAAGTGACACTTTGTTTGTTTCCTCTGAATCGATATGATGTCACAGGACGAGCTGCTCATTTTAAAAACGCTCTCTTGAATCCTGAACATCACGAGGTTAATCCAAAGAGGTCTTGCTCTCTTTAGAAGTCCGCCCCACTAAAATAACAAAAAAAAACAAAAAAACGTCTAAATGGTGCTCTGCTTCCATCGTAAGTCACTCTGGATGTCTGCAAAATGTACAATATGTAAAAATATATATCTTAATGCTTCAGACGTCTGAACGTTTGGGACAATTTACGGTAAGATAACGTGATGCAAACGATGATCACAGGAAGTGATGTGTGTTCTGAAATGAAAACCTTTCTTGGTGATGTGTCTGGTGCCGGATGTTTGTCTGTTTGTTTGTTTGACTGTGGTCGTCTGATCTTATTTACAATAAGGCTGGACACACAATGAAAGAGTCGGACGAGACCGACTTCACATCGAGCCGAAAAACATTTAAAATAAAATGAAAGAGCAGAAATACTAAAAACTACGGAAGCCCTAAGCAGACATCCTTAAGCTTTACTCAGATTTATCCAGTTATCTCATTATCGCAGGAGAAAAACGCTTCTTATCCTGTGGGCAATGAGCTCATTTCTCGAGGTCTTCAAAAAACAAAATAAAACTGACTCTTCATGACGGGAAAACCAGCGTTATTATCCGAAGATGATGAGAAATAAAGACGGTAAAATCTAAAAAAAAACAAGCTAAATGTTCTTTTGATTACAGAAGTCAGAGTTAAATCAAATGTATGGATGTTTGTCCTCTTAGGGATTCTGTAATACCGTGTTTTAGTCTTACAGAAAAGGAGAGGTTACTTCATTTCTTTGTTGTTTTTCACCGTTCACTCGACGCCACTTATCAGAGGCCTCGTCCACACGTAGGCGGGTATTTTTTTAAATTAGCTTCTTCTCTGCGTTTTGACCTTTTGTACATAAACATCTTTTCAGGTCTCTGTAAACTCTCCTTTAGTAAAACTCCTTCCAGGGTGAAGATGTTGATGATGAACGATGCTAACTGGACTTTTTACACGCTCACACATACACACACAGTTACTCTCCCACTGTGTGGACGAGAAGAGACGCCTGATTGGACGACGGAGGTCACTGCTGACTAGACAACAACATGGGCGGTTCTGGACGAGACTTGGCGGACTCTGGGTTGGTGGGACAACTTTGAAATTAAAGAGGTAATTGATATGGAAAATTGAGATTTTTATTTTTTTGCAGTCGTTGACTTGGCGTGCGCATGACAGTCATAATAATGCGTTTTTGAATTTTCATGTGGATGAAGATGTTTTTCAGAACTTGGGTCGGTGTGGACGGGACTCTTTTTTAAACAGAGGAGGAAAACCCACCGTTTAAAAATACTCGCCTACGTGTGGACTCGGCCTCAGTTCATTGAAGCAGAATGAAGGAAAACAAGCGAGCGATTTCAAAGGCGACCAGCAGTGAGGCAGTCAAATGAGCCCGTCTGCTGCAGGAACTCTAACTCAGAATAAACAGAAACATTAATATTCTTCTGCTTGGATGAATTTAAACGGACCTTCAACAACAAAAAATCCTAAATCTTAAAGTTTGAGAATCATATGAAGTAAAAACATAGGTCTTTCAGTGTGCATCCAGCCTTCAGAGGGAGACAACATTCAAGGCGTAGAGTAGATCTAAAAAGGAGATACTGTACAGTCGTCACATCACAGCCCAGCAGGACAGAGAGAAGAAGGAAAAAGTGGCTTTTTTTTTTCTTTTTTTTTAAACATCTGATTTCATTTCTTAAACATATCATTTTTTCTCTTTTTTTCTTTGTACAAGCGTGTAAAGTCCTCACACACACACACACACACACACACACACACACACACACACACACACACACACAGATCCTTAGTGTGTATGCTCGTCGCTTGGTTTTCTTCTGTACAGCTTGCGTGTGTGTCGTCCCAGGCACACTTATAGATACACACACACACACACACACACACACACACACACACACACACACACTCGAATATGCAAGCATGCCCTTTCTTTGCCCACACATTAAATCAAGCACACACACGCTCTCTCTCTCTCTCTCACACAGACACACACACACACACACACACACACACACACACACACACACGCTCACAGGTTGGGGGTTTCGACAGCAGCTGCAGTTTTTTTTTTTTGCGCTCTGTGTCGCCCGGTTTTGCGTCAAGGAATGGCAGGCAGCATCAACGGCGAATCAGAAAAGAGAAGAGGATTTTCAGCCCCTCGGCCAATCAGAAGGAGCTGAGCGCCTCCAGAGCCACTTCATAGCAGAACTTGTACTGTTCCTGTGGAGGACACGCAGACAAAAGCAACATCAGTCATCTGCAAAATAACTTCAAGAATTTCCCTCTTATATCATTTCTGTTAAAACCCCGCTCTTACCTGAGCGAGAGCACAGCGCCCCTGTACTTTACAGAGCTTATTGAATAACTAGCTAAAATGTCTGTTTCTGCCCCGGGTGCTTTTATTGTGAAATACTGCTTGACCTCCATGAAGGTACGTACTTCCAGAGCGCCGAGTGAAGACAGAGGCGATGCATCGAAGAAGATTCTGACAATTTGTACATTTTCTAAGTCATCATGGCCTCTTGAGTACCGACCTCATATCTCATATCTCACATCTCATCTTAGGCCGTTCCTCTTAACTACACAACAGACACATGCAGCACAGGGTTGCCAGGTTTACGCAAGTAAGCCGCAATCAGGAAACTAATCCAACATCATTTACCTAGCTTTGATTTCCCAGCTTCCACTGTTTTCTGAGTCTTCTCTTAACTTTAGATGAGTCTGAAATTAAATTTGTTTTAAACGTACAATTTGTAGAATTTTATGACAATGTTTAAATTAATATTTCTAATTTAATTAAAAATGGATTAAACTTATTATTATATATATTTTTTGTTCTAACATTAGCTCAAATATTTCCAACAGTTTTCCAAGCCAGAGAAATCAATAATTTTAGAGTTGACGGCCGCCATGACAGAAACAACTTGTTTATCGTTGCCGCGGAAACACCGGATGTTGCGTCAAAGACCGCTGCATAAGGAAGCGTGAGCTGCTGCTTAAAGCTGCCGTCCTGTTGCTGTCTGTGCTGCTGTGATTCAAAACGTCATGTAAATTATACTCGGATGCATTAGCTCGTCTGTAAACATATTCTCTTCCTCAGGTCGGTTTCGCCCGGTCGTCATGATAACGGTCAATGCTGAGTTCAGTTTCCCTGGGGGTTGGAGTAGCAGAGAGAACTCCCATGATTCCCCGGCAGCCTCGACTTCATCTTGTTGTTATTGTAGTAATGATTTGTGGCGGAAAATACATATTGCATCTTTAATTGGCCCTGAAAGAAGCCGCTTAGGAAGTTATCTTTTTGCCTTTATTGGATAGTAAAGCTGAAGAGAGACAGGAAACATTGTGGAGAAGAGAGAGAGGGATGACATGCAGCAAAGAGCAAAAGTCGGATTCGAACCCAAGGCCGCCGCAATGAGGACCCTAGACTCTGTAAATGGGGCGTGCGTCATAACCACTAGATTATCCAGCTTCCCATCCCTAGTCTGTTTTTTTGGACTTTTATCCGAGCCTCAGTCGTCATGTTGTTGTTATGTAGATATAGGAGCTTCCTATCGGAGAAGTAGGAGCTTCCATATTGAAAAGCAGCAGCCAATCAAAACAGGTCCTCACCATGGTCTCCACCATGTTGGTCTTGTTGTTCCTCAGCGTCTTTACGGTGTGGAAAACATCCACGATGTTCTGCTGCTGGATCATCTCGTTGATGCTGCAGATGGCACAGAACGTTCCAGAACGCCCTCCGCCGGTACTGCAGAGGAGGAGGAAGAGGAGGAGGAGGAGGAGGAGGAAGAGGAAGAGGAGGAGGAGGAGGAAGAGGTGGAGGAGCAGGAAGAGGAAGAGGAGGAGGAGGTGGAAAAGGAAGAATAGAGGAGGGAGGGAGGACAAAAACAATCTTCATCATTAAACAATAACAACAACGTCATCCTGAAAACCCAGGTGTGTATTCCATAATCTACCTGCTGGTCTCGCTGATCATTAAAAGAAAAAAAAATGGAAGAAAGAAAGAAATAAGAGATTTACATCATCAAGCGAGTAAGTAGGAGTAGAGAAGTAGAGAGGAAGTAGAAACACCTGAAAATGTCTTCTGACCCGCTGCCTTACAGTCGGGGATCTCCACCTCCTCCCTGTTAGATCAGCAGGCTGCTCTCTTTCTCTCAGCCATCCACCCTCCTTCCTCATCCCTTCATCTTGCTTGTCTAACTCTAGGAACAGTCCGGGTCGTGATCAGATCGGGCAGAATCACGCCTGAGACACAACCCCCATCCTGAGTCTCCCTCCGCCCTGCAGTCAGTCCAACCTTCCAGACCGGCCCACTGACAACATCCTGTCTCATCACTCATATGACCTATCCTTAAATATCTTATATGGTTTTGGCGTCGTCCTTGCTAGTGAACATGCTAATCACAAATCCCCGCTTGTATTCGAAGGCCAAACAAATATGCAGAGTACAAACAAAAGTTGAAGGAAGTCACATTAGAGACTTTAAAAAAGTTCCTCAACGTGAAACAAGAACAATAACAGGAATAAGCTGTGAGACTTCTGAATCAGACAAGAGACTGACACCGAGTCACAAAGGTAACAAGCAGCACAAAGAAACCTGTCACCACTCGGAGCAGAACAATAACTGGCTCCACTAATGGATTTAAGACGTCTGAATAGATCTGTTCACCTTCTAGTGACGCTGTTTCTCAGACTTAATACAGAAAGTTTGCAGTAATGGATACAGATGAGGTGATGCAAACATGCAGTAGCTGTGTGTACATGTTGTGTGTTAACTGGCTGTGCGGCTCAATCAGCTGTCAGAGATCTCAGAGTTCAGACTGAATTAAACATTCAGACACGGAGAGGTGGAGAGACAGCCGTCACAAAGATCTCTCACTGCCGCTCTGCAGGGGCGGTGTTTGTCGACCAATCACAACAGCTAAGCGTCACATAAATGGTCAGACCAATCAGTGAGATGTGTAGTGGTGAAATGATAAAGGTACCTTACTCTATGATCAGACATTAAGGAAACATGCTATGTTGAAATGCTGGCTTCTCTGACAACAATGCAGCAGCCAGTATGTCCTCCTTCTAACTTTAGATTCTGGTCCTGAATGCTCTGGATTTTTTTGGATCAGAGAAGGTAGGCGCTTTTAAGACACCCCCCCCACACACGGCCGTTTTGGACACCCCTCGGTTTGCCAGATATGAGAGCAGTTATCAGGTCAAACCAACAGGTGTTGCAGCGATGGAAGCGGGCAAGAGAAGTGGTTCAGATAGAAGTGATTGTACCCGACCTAAAAAGCCTCTGCATGTTTCTAATAAGCTCCACGAGCAGAAACGTGCTCAAACTAGGATCAATATTGGAGATGATTTTGAAAAATGGAGAGAGGTTAGAACGCAGAAAGGTTTACAGACCGATGCAGAGCTGGATAAACACTGAAGCTTCAGTGTCCACCACATGGTTAACCTGCGTGAGCAGCGACTCTAGAGAGGAAGGGGGCGGGACAGCTCTCTATTCAGATGCAGCCTGCTGAATGACCAACATATGGACATTTTTGTTAATCGCAGTCTCTAGAATTAAAATCTCCACATCGTTAAATAAACGTAGCTCTGACAGATCGCTGTGTGATGTGTATTTTTCCACACAATTCTTTGACAGTCATGTCATGTGACTCGGCTCTAAAGACCCCATCACGCTCTAACCCCCGAGTACAAGTGAGGAGCAGAAAAATAATCAATTTTCACCAGCTCCTGATTGAACCATCATGTTTCCTCTTATCTCTGGTATTACCGAGTCTGTGAAATCAATACGTGGGCTGATTAGCCGGTGTAGCAGTCTTTAGCCCGGAGCAGAGAGCGCTTGTTTCCCCGTCACTCATGATTACTTACGTTGAGCAGTACTGACGGAGAATTATTATTTTTTGGCTTTATCTGTTTAAATTCAACTTTTTTTTTTGTTAGTGTTGAATTGTAGCTGCGCAGGAAAGAACTTTATAAACGTCAGTCAGTTTGCAATTTAATTTAAGATGATGAATGATGGTCCAAACAACGTCATCTTTTCCAAACAGGACACCAATCAATAGCTCTTGGTATGGATTCTTTATCAGGTCAAAGAGGGTTATGTGTATCTGTCACCATCTATATTCCTATATGACACCAGAGGTTTGAATGTTGATTCTGAATAAGAAGGAGGAGCAAGGAGAAGAACTGGACGTTCGGTCATTACCAAGCACAGTTCAGCAATTATCAATCTGGGCGTGAGTGGAGGATTCCAATCCAACACCAGGTCTCTGCTCATATATGGCATAGACTGTAAATATGAATGTTTGAAGCTTGAGTGTTGTCACCCGTCTGTTCCTGCAGGGGGCGCTGGAGTCCCATCGATGGCGGTCTCCATGCTGGAAATGCTGTCTCAGCCTAACTTTCAGTCAACCTAACGACAGGCTGAGAGCTGGAGCTGAGGCGGGTTTTAAACCTCCTGACAAACCGTTACACCGCGCCCACCTGTCAATCAGGTCAGCTACAGGCCTTATTGTGAATAACTCTTATCCTTCATCAAATAAAAACTCATGAGTCATCAAAACATTCACCCCCCTGTACAGTGTGTGTTGATCAAGACATGAGCTGATCAGACCTATTTGTTTTTTTGAACCAGGCTGTAAACATGTTAATCTCTGCTGTAAAAACAGGCTTTTTAGAATGGGTGCGTATGTGACTTCCTGTGCTTCTGCAGCCAGCCTCTAGTGGACACTCGAGGAACTGCAGGATATTGCATGTTTGCATTGGCTTAATTTTTCCGGAAGTTGCCGCTATTTTTAGGGTTATAGATAAAAACAGGACCCAGGTTTGAAATACCTAGAATTCTTTCTCTTCTTCCTCAACCATGAACTTAAAGTTGAAGTGACTTCTTACCAGTTTTAGCCATACCCATCCATATTTAAGATTGGGGTTGTTTCTATTTGCTTGAGCGAAAAAAAAAGGTTTGAATATCTAGAAAAGCTTGTAACAAAACAAATCCCTGCACAGCGAGAAAAAAACAAGAAATCGATGCCAATTCTGATTGGCCCAATGAGCTGTGACAGAGGATGCTGATTGGATAAGCACCAGTGATGTGCTTTGGGCAGTGTTTGGACTCTGTGTGTGTGTGTGTGTGTGTGTGTGTGTGTGTGTAATTGTAATTGTTAAATTCAGTGTAATCTCTCCTCAATAGATTTTACATTGTCTGTTTCTCTCCCTCATTATCAGCGTCATTTGTTCTGCTCGCTGCACGGCCGTGTGTTCTCATGTAGACAAACGATCATGGATTCACAATAACCACTATTAGTCATGTTCCTTTATTTATTTATACTTCTGTTAAAGACAGTCAGGAAATATGAATAGCGGATGACGCAGCTCGCATCGCACTCGCTTGAATATTGCTCACTGAAGTTCAACTTTTTGTCCCACCACTTTCTCGAGTCTTGTGCCTGCGCCTGCTCGCCATGCATCCCATAATCCTTTGCCCTACTCGCGTGTCGCGTCCTATACAAAGTGAATGGGGCGCCAGAAATGTCGCATATAGTTGGGGCTGGGCCGTTAGGCAGTCATTTGCAATGTGTAGACTGCATTCAGATCACAATGACACTTTAAATCCATAAAATTGCATTTTGGTGTAAATGTGTTTAATATCTTAAATGCTCAACCCTTATCTCTCTATAATCTGAAATGAAATTCAGCTGGTATTACTGGCTGAAGCTGAGGCCATTTACTAAACCCATCTTCTATCTGTATCTCCACCAATGATTTATAGCTTTAAATAAGGCGGGGTATAAGGTAAAGAGTTAGATATGCAGCTCTGGTGTGTAGGTCACCTGTAATTTATCAGCCAAGGCTCTTTGTAAGCTGGATGTCAGGTCGGCACTTTTATTAAAGTACAACAATTTAGCATTTAATAGCACCTTCTTTTAATAGTGTATAAGTATAATTCTATATATCAGATCAGTTCTGTGTGTGTTTGGCGTCCTCGTGCCGCTCTTCAGAAACACCTGAGCGGAGATAAATATTCAGAGTTCAGACCATCTGTACGTCTGACGGATCAGTGTGGGAGAAATAAAGCATGAGGGAAACACCTAACGTAGAAAAATGGAGGAGTCGAGAAAAAAACATATATGTATGTATCATCTTAAAGGTCTGTGTGTGTGTGTGTGTGTGTGTGTGTGTGTGTGTATGTGTGTGTGTGTGTGTGTACTTCTGTAGAGAGTGCACTTTATCATTGATAAGTGTGATCGATCATCCCAGGGAGAAATGCTTTCTCCAGCCCTCCACCGCTGACTTCCCACTGCTTCATTACATGTTAGGAAGTTTGTGCATCCGTGTGTGTGTGTGTGTGTGTGTGTGTGTGTGTGTGTGTGTGTGTGTGTGTGTGTGTGTGTGTGTGTGCTGAACTTACAGGCAGTGCACCACAGTCCTCCCGTCCCCTCCGTCATACTGCTCCTGCCATTTAGCCAGCCTCCTGACCAGCTGCAGGATGGAGCGTTTGGAGAGAGGCGTGTCTCTGTACGCCGGCCAGCCGATGAACTGGAAGTGCTGCACCAGGCGGTAACCGTCCTGAGGCTGCAGAGAGAGAGAGAGAGAGAGAGAGAGAGAGGTGAGAAAACGAGGATGTTTATCTCTAAAGCTTCCATCACCATATTCAGCATCATGCAGGTTCTTCCATGGTGATTGTCAAAATGAGAAAACAACTGGAACACCTTCCGAGTGTAACACCTAAAATCATTAAAAAAGTATATTTATAAATCAGGTAGTCTATTGTCTTCTCTGCGATATAGTTCCACATTAGATCATCAGGGTTTCTAAAGTGTGAAGAGGGAATACTTGGTACTTTAAACCAAGCATTCCAGGATGACAGTACCAACATATTAACACATTTTAAACTCACTGAAAGCACATCTGCTGCTTCAACCCATTTTCGTGCTGACTTTATTGTCTTCACTGACATTTGCATGCAGGTATGTATGTTCAGACTGAAATATTTTGTACTTGCTTTTTTTTTAAAGTGGTTTTGTGCAGGTTTAGGGCCTATGATTGTAGACGTTTGGATCAGGACTCACTCCCTACAGTCCAAACCTGTAGAAATACCCAATGCAGTCTGAACCCAGGTCGTCAAATACAGATGTTTTGTCACAACTCTTTTTGCACATCATTCAGACATACAACATAGGTCTTTGGTGTTTGATACAAATGCACCATTAAAGCTTGTACATTGACATATTGTACATCCTGGAGATGTCGGTGCAGCAATCCCAGGTTCCACTGTCATCTAAAAGTGAGCACCTCAAAGATAAATGGTCTGAAAGTCCTCCAGAAAACACACAAGCCGCCACCAACTCCATACCACCAACAGCATCCAACGCCCTGCAAACAACCATCTTTGTCTGCGACCCACTTTTGGGTCCCGACCCACCAGTTGAGAACCACTGCACCTAACGCGGCCATTCTTCTCCTCTGGTGTCGGCGTGTGTCTGCATTCTGCCGTGCTCCCGATTAGGTCTTGTTTCTGCACAAAGCAGCTTTTCCCAAAAGCAACGGCATTGTGTTCAACAAAGAGAACGTCTCATAATGTTTAATTCGATTTCATGGCAGACAAAATGTTTTTTCAGTCGTCCGGCCCGAGGCGGTTGGCATCCACCGCCCAAAAAAAATATCCAAAAAACCTGCCGTCACTGTCAGGATGATTTGCTGCCGGGTTTGCACACACAAATATGCACATTGACATTTGCAGCCACAGCTAGATTCAGCTAAATCTGTTCTTTATTTTCCCCTCTACTATCTTCCCCCTCTTCCATTTATACCTGATTTCCCGTCTCGTTTCATCTCTGCTTCCTTCTCGTCTTAATGTCTTTCTTTTCATCGCGCTCGCCACTTCAAATCAGCACCCATTTCAAACTTTTTTACAGGCCTATTTCTTTACCAACTCACTCCTGCCTTCATTTTTCTTCTTTGTGTATTTTCCATTTCGCTCGCTCAAACCTTTTCTCCCCCCCTCGCTCTCTCTCCTCATTTGATGGCTTAGCGGTCGGGCCGTACAGACTCAGCGAGGCTGGAGCTGCTCTCTCAGTGTGAGATGTGCTGTTGTGGTGATGATATGAGCCATTTCACGCTACACCGGTGATGTGTTTGAAAGGTGTGGAGAGAGAGAGAGAGAGGCAGCGAGAATATAGGGAGCAGGGGTAGTGGGGAGTTCACTAAGTAGCTATAGGAGCATTCAGACGATAGGGAAACCGCTGGAGTTGTTCCGTCATGGATGGAGAGAGAGAAACGAGATGAGAAGAGCGGAACAAGAGGAGGTGAAAGGAAAGACACGTCTGGAAGTGACAGTAAAGGAGAGGTGTTACAAGACAAGAGGAGGAACAATGGGAGAAGATATTTTTTTTAAATGTCCTGTTGTTATCGAACCACCTCCGACCATGCGGCCATTTTCTCCGCAGAGGTTCTCTCTAAAGCAGGACGACTCAGTTAGCCAGGCCTGCTGCAGTGCTGGACCTGGTTTCATCCTGACAGCTGCTTAAGTGGAAGTAAAGGTCAGGTGGAATGAAAAATGTCTTTTATGTGTTGTTACATTTTATCTCTGCGTGCGTTGTTCCACTATGTATTTTTATATGTCACATGAAGGTCAGCAGGAGTGTTTTCTTTCTCTTCTTCTTCTTCTACAACTCATGAGCCCAGAGCAAGGTATCAAATCAACAACTATCAAATCAAATAACATTTACCGTACTGTAATTATCAAATGATTTGACACTGTGCACACATCACAAAGAAACTAGATACATAGTGTAGACTCATGCATTCACTTCTGTTACTATTTCTTTTAATTCTTTGCCTAGAAAACCAAAAACTGTTTTGCATAACCACAACCTGTTAAACCTTTAAAGGTGGAGTCAGTAGAAATGTTCACTGCAGCTTGCAAACACAACATTCAAACATGGCCCCTCCTCCTGGGCTCATCACCCCTCAGAAGCAGGAAGTAGTGTGTACGTTTACTGCTTGTAGCTACACTGCAAGCTAGCGCATGCTAGCGCAAGCTCACCGCATGTGTTTATCACCTGGAGGCTGCTCCCCGCCCAGAAACGTCCCGAGTCAACCAGAACAAAGCAGAACAGCAAAATCCAGTCAGAGGACAGGGTCTCTGCAGACACAGTCACCACCACACATGTATGGAGGCCCAGAAGGGACAATGGAGCAGCTTGACTTTAGGAGAAGCCTGTATTTTATTTTGAAGGAAAAAGCTTCTGATTCTGTCTTTAACCTGCTGCCTAACTGGTCTGGTATTTAAATGTAAAGTAAGGGAGTACCCTGGCCATGTTGCAGATCCTGAAGATCCGGTTGATGATGTCTTCATCGATGTCTGCCGATATGAACTCGACCTGTATCGGACCGTAGCAACACGAACTCTTCTCCGGCCAGTACTGCATACACAACTGCAAGAAAACAGAGAGGCAGCTAAGTCAACAAGTGAATGGATTCCTTTCCAAACAGCATAACAGTCCAAGGACCGATCAGAAGGACGTTTTCATAAAACCTTTATACAGGCATATCATTGATTCTATAATTTATGTAGTTTTATGACCTCAGGGTCTGAATATGAATGCAATGTTCATGGTCTTATGACCCTACACAAAGACTTATAGAAAAAGTAATAAATGCAGGATCTGATCGAGATAGAGCCAACTTGCAAAAACAAGAGGCATTATGCAGAGTGCAGGTTTTTAATCTGAGAATCCTGAAGCAATTTCAAATCAGCGCTGAGAGAAGTGAACACATCTGTGTTTGTGTTAAACGTGCATGATGACAGGGGCGACGGTGGCCTAGTGGTTAGTGAGCTTGCCCCATGTATAGAGGCTCTAGTCCTCTAAGCCAGGGGTTCCCAAACCTTTCAGTCCGCGACCCCTAAAAGTAAAGCGGCCAGCAACTGGGGACCCCCATCGTCCCTGGAGGTGGTTCAAACTCTCAAAACTCAACTCAGCCGTCCAGACTATGACGCCTATCCAAAATAGTGGCGTCAACTTTGTTTTTGTTTATATTTTCACAATAATGGATAAGATATGCTATTTACATTTTTTTTACATGTTTTTGGAAGGAATCTCGCGATCCCCCATGGGGTCCCCGACCCCCACTTTGGGTACCACTGCTCTAAGCAGGCAGCACGGGTTCAAATCCGACCTGCGGCATGTCGATCCCCTCTCTCTTCCTGATTTCTGACTCTATCGAGTGTTCTGTCTCTAAATTAAGGCATAAAAAGTCCAGAAATAAACCTTTAAAAAGAAGTACATGATGACACGAGCTGCTCCAGTTTTGTGCTCTCATCTCTTCTCACAAAACTTTCTGAAAGGTAAACCAAGCGGGGAAACTCCTGGCCCAGTCGGCGTGACCTCTAACCCGTTATGTTGAGTGTATTGACGACAAAGACGTTCTCTGATCAATAACTTCTGCATTTCAGATTTTGTAACGATTAGCAGAGTTCATGAACTGCTTAAAACACAAAAATGTCTGAGAAAAGTTTCTCTGCTTTCTGCTCCTAACCTTTTCAGGTCAGACGATTGGTTCGCACAAAACTGTAGCTAAAGGTTCTTCTTTTTGTCCGGCTCTTAAAAAACTCAAGGACTGCATATACACATTTATAGAAACAGTCTCTGGGCGTATTGATCCGGCGCTGTGATGTTCCAGTTGATGGGTCAGCTCCTGGTTGTCTGCTCTTTTTTCTAAAGCTGTGTTAGCCAAATTATGGGGGGAGCAGGTATAGAGGGAATTGCATGTGTGTGTACCTGCGCCGCATCCATCTCATTGAGCATTACAATGGACGAGCAGTTGTAGTCGAACACCAGTCGCCAGAAGTCGCCCATGGTGTTTGGCAAAGGATGCTGGGTAACGATGAAGGCCGCTGGCTGTTTGTGGCTCTGGAGTGTTGGGATGGAGCAGAAATAAAAAATGAATGAATGAAAGGTAACCAGACAAATCAAACGAGTTCGATTTGGCGGCGCCGGAAAGTTCAAGATACTCGAGCGTCACATGCACGAGAGCACACTTACATCCATGAGTGCAGCGTTGATGTAGTTGGAGCTCTCTCCGTCCACTGATATGAGGAAGGGAAGGCATCTATCCGCTGATAGTACGTCCAAACTGCGGTTCTTGTCGTGGTTCCTGGGTAGCAAACCCACGCTGCAGTCCTCTGGACGGACTCTAGGGGTCACTATGTTCAGCGTCTGATGGAGAGAAAACAGCACGTTTTGTCAAAGATGGCCTTTTATCTGAAAATGGCAACAAAGCATTTGATTGGACCGAAAAGTTGGTGACTAGATTTTGAGGGCTAAGACTTCTTATTATTATTTTTTTAACGCTATAAGTGGAAAATCGATTAAGCTGTATGCAAAAATAAAAATACAAGCTTTGAAAAGAAGTAAAGACTGCTTACTAAAAAGACATTTTTAAACATCTAGGGAGGAAATATGGAAATATGTGCATGCCCACTGGAGGACTTATGTCATCTTGTCTGTGCTGCTGCAATGCCTGAATTTCCCCTCTGGGGAATAAAGTATTATCCTATCCTATCCTTATGTTTGGCAAAGACAGAATCTGTTTCAGGGACGTTCCAGGACCTAATAGCTCTGTGCATTTTCTCAGAGTCAAGCTGAACATTAGCAACGACAGTTAGTCCTGTTCATATTCCTAAAGGTTTAGGTGTGTGATGATGAGTGTGTGTTCTCACTTGAAACTCGTCTTTAATCTGGCTGGAGTTGGTCTGCGGGTCCAGTCTGCTGATGTTGTAGTAGATGGCTCTGAACTCGCACACGGGTATGGCTGTGTTCCCACATAGACACGCCTCCAAGATAGCGTCGTGAACGAACACGTACTGCTCCTGCAACGTGAGGAAAAGGCAGAACCAATGAAGAAGCTGGAGTGAAAATATCCTTTATGGAAAAAAAACACTTTGTGTAAAAGAAGTGGATGTTGCCGTGGTGATTTCACACATTGGTTTGGAGAACCTGGTTTGGCCTTTCGCTGATCACTATCATGTTAGAAGAAACCAGAAATGACCATATTTGGACGACAGGTTGAATATGCATTCAAACGTCCATATCTAGATGACAGGTAGCTACTTCCTGAAGCTTACCTTTCTTCATTGTTGATTTAAATCTTAATGGGACCAGCGAGCAATTCTACAGTGGCCTTGAGGAGTCAGATACATTGCATATTTGAAAATGGCAAATGCCATGCCAAAATGCAAATATCAAAACACGAACACAAACGCCGCTAGACAAATTCAGGAGCCACAAGTCCAAAGTTGAAAGTTCAAACAAGTCGGGTAATCATGTTAATTGAAATGAAATTAATGCAATATATATATTTTTTAATTTGCATTAATCGCATGCTATTCTGTCCCTTTCGGCTTTCGTTTTGCAGCGTCATCCTGCAGCCACAGTGATGGAAATAACGACTGCGCTGTGCCTTTAAATGGCTCATTTCACTTTAAAACACTCCCGCACAGCTCAGATGACAATTTAAAAGTAAGGACACATGGAAGAAATTAGGAAAGTAAGTAAGACGTTGTTCATCAGTTCTCTGAAAATATATTTTATTAATAAGATAAATTTCACTATTTGATCATCACTTATTCTCACTATTTCCTCAACATGCGTCTGTCGCAAAAGTCCGTCAGAAACCTGAGTAATAGTTAACTAATTTCATCGTCTGTTGTGGTTATTTGTGTTTTGGCGTTTGCATTTCTGTTTAGGAGGTTTGTCTTTCCGTCAATGGGGTTGTGTTTTTCTCGTCTGCAAAGCATTTTGTATATGCATTTTGTCTGACTCCTCCAGGCCTCCGTACGAATCATAGCATGAGCTCATCAGAGGTTTAGAGTGGGGATGAATCAAAGGAAAGTAGGGTCGCTTTCCCCTCTTGATTGGTGTAATTACAACCAGAATTACTATTATTATTATTCTTACAAGAATTTGGAAGCTCAACATTTAAGTGCACGCTTCCCTATTTTTAAGAGGGGGCAATAGTTACCTGGTGCACGTGCATGTCAGGACCTGGTTTGGCTAAGCTGTAGCATCGCTTTTGTTCACTCTGTGCGTGTGAATCATGACTTGTGTGCTCGTTCCCTCTCTGCAGCCTGGAAGTGAATTAAAAGGGGGGGGTGTGCTTTGCTGTGCGGTGTTTCTGTGCTCTGGATCAAGTGTGCTCTTTGTGCTCCAACGAGCTCGCCGGTAAAAGCTTCAGCCAGTGTAAATCCAGCGGCCGCTGTGCATGTTAATTTACCCCTCAGCCTCCTCCTTTAACTACAGTTATTTATTTTTTCCCCCCCATGTCTTCCCCATGTTCTCGCTCACAATATGTTTAGATACCGTCTCTAACTGTTTCCATTCCCCCCCCCCCATGTTATCTCTCAGCCCGTCTCTCCCTGTTGAATGATAATTGTTGCCCTTGGAGCGGAGAGGAGAGTTTCAAAAGCATCGCTAAAAACGTCCTTGCTTGGCCATTAGATACTCGAATGACACATACACACATGCAAAAGAACATGGAAGCACACACCTAAAGCCACAAAGAGAGCACTCATTCATTCACACACACACACACACACACACACACACACACACACACACACACACATGCCTCATCTGTGCCTTTTAAAGAGGAATTACTTTGTGTCGTGTGAAGCAGGGTGATAATGGCGTCAAGCAGCTTCAACACTGACACAAATTGCTCCCACACATGTTCAAAAGGAAGGGCAGGATGCATTTAGCTTAGCTTTGAGTGCAAACACACACACACACACACACACACACACACACACACACACACACACACACACACACACACACAGATAAACACAACATTAGCTCTCATACCGCTGCCGTTGAATGAAATCCCTCAGAGCCGCAGCCTGGCTAACTTTCCTGAACCTGGCACTTCTAAAACACATCCAGAAGTCTCTGAGTCGGAGCCGTTCGTCTGGAAATGAGGCTGTTTTTTTTTTTCTTTCCTCCCCATCATCATGAAGTTGACTTTTCGGGATATGTGAGTTTTTTTTTTTTCATCAGGGGAACAAATGGAACGCGGAGGCGGGATGGATTAGGTTGGGCTTAAGGTAGCTTAGAAACGAAATGAATACTTCTGTTCTGAAATGAAACAGCCAACATGTGACGGCGCAGAGTCTTTAGAAATGATTGATCGCACAAAATTATGACACATTATGACAAAGCGCAACAGGAAGTGAGAGCCCAACTTCTCATGGGGCAAAGACAGAACTGTTTAACAAATAAATCATGTTTTGAAGGATATTCAACTTTTTTAATTACCTTTGCAAGCCCTGATGTAAACCAGTAATACTCCCAGATTCTACCTGGCAGGCACCTCCATGTGGGGCCAAAATGAGATACCGTCCTTAGTCTCCATGGAGGTCCAACGTGGGTTAGTCCAGATGGGTTGATTAATGGGCCTTAATGGGCTCCATAATGGGCCCATATTGGTGCGCACTCTAAATCCATCCAGTACCCATGTTTCCTGCTAAATGCTGAGCCCATTTCGAGAACTTGTATTTAAATCAATGTTGGCAATGTGGGTCCAAACACCCCCCAGTTAAAATACTCTCAAAGCCCATAATCAGTTTAAGCCCACCTCACCAAGGAGAGACCACTATGGACCGCATGAGGACCTGTTGGCTGGGTAGTTAGCCTAAAGGTTGTGCAGTGGTAGAAATTAATTCTTTGAGTTTTCTTAATGTGCCAGAGGCCACCAAATTTGGGCTTTTAAGGCCAAAAATGTTCTCCAGGGGGGCGTGTCCCCGGAGCCCCCCAAGCGGGCTACTTCAGATCTTGTGGAAAGCCCTAGTAAGATGTACGGGTTGGAGGCACAGATCTTAGGGATTTTACTGATTTGGTAAAGTCATTTTACTGTATAGGGAGGTTGTTGATTGGCTATTTTGTCCTATAAATGTTAATAATTATTTTAAAGAAACCCATTTTTTTGGGGCGCTGGTGGCGCAGTGGTTAGTGGCCAGGAATCTGGGATGTATGGAGGCTGTGGTCCTCCAAGCATGCGGCCCAGGTTCGAATCCCACCTGTGGCTCCTTACCAGCATGTCATTCCCCATTCTCTCTCTCTCTCTCTCGCTTACTGATTTCCGACTTTATCCACTGCCCTATCTCTACAATAAAAAGACCCAAAAAGCCGATAAATAAATCTTAAAAAAAAGAAATACATTTTTTTATTTTATTTTATTTTTTATTTTATAAATATATATATATATATATATTTTAATTGCACCCAACTTAAAGGCTTTATATGTGATTTTTTTGATCCAGCAGATGTCCCCCTTGAGCACCAGCATGAAACCAAAACAACTTGCGTTGCATTGTTGTGTTAGCATGCTAATGCTAGTGATCTTTATTATGCTCGTATCTTCACACTGCATGTAAATTTACCCGAAATGAGCATGATCTAGAAACACAGTTAAGCAGTGAGTACAGTATGTTATTCTTCTTTTCTCTAGTCCCTCAATTAAACAACTTTTATACGCGAGGGGATGAGCCGGCCAGCTGTCCGGGCGATGTAAACAAACTGAAGATATGACTCGGAAAACTCAGAAAGCATCACAGATAGTGGGACTCGGGTGTTACACTCATTGTAGACAGTCATGACTCACAGAGTTATTTTCAGAGGATATACTTGATTTATATTACATTCAAGTGTGAAAAATCGCATATAAAGCCTTTAAACATTGTTCCACTTTACCTCTGCTGCCCCGACGCCATCCTAGGGGAAACACCGGAGCGTGTGTGTGTATTCATGTGTGTGTCTCTTTTGTGTTTGTTTTTAAACTCCTGCACACTAACCTCCGTCTGCACCATGTTGACTCGCTGTGACCTCAGCTCCCGGATGCAGTTAAAAATGTCCACCACGCCTTCGTTCTCGGCCATGTCCAACATGATGTCCACTGCGATGAAACAGCCCGTCCTCCCCGCACCGGCGCTGTCGGAGAAAGAACGAAAACATGGAATATTTATCGATTAAATCACAAATGAAGAATCAAGTCATAATCGTGCTTAGCCATTTACAGTTTAGGAAAAACTGACATCAGAGAGGATAGACGAGTCATTGAGATGGATGAGTTTCTCTGTTCCCTCTCTCTCTCTCTCTCTCTCTCTCTCTCTCTCCCTCTCTCTCTCCATATCTCTCTCTCTCCCTCTCTCTCTCTCCCTCTCTCTCTCTCCCTCTCTCTCTCCCTCTCTCTCTCTCTCTCCCCCTCTCGCTCTCTCTCTCGCTCTCTCTCTCTCCTCTCTCTCTCCCCCTCTCGCTCTCTCTCCTCTCTCTCTCTTTCTCCCTCTCTCTCCCTCGCCCTCTCTCCTTCTCTCTCTCTCTCCCTCTCTCTCTCTCCATCTCCCTCTCTCCTTCTCTCTCTCTCTCTCGCTCCCTCTCTCTCACTCCCTCTCTCCCTCTCTCTCTCTCTCTCTCCCTCTCTCCTTCTCTCTCTCTCCCTCACTCTCTCTCCCTCTCTCTCTCTCTCTCTCTCTCTCTCTCTCTCTCTCTCTCTATCACACACACACAAACATGGACAGACTGTAATACCACGTCAGGTGTTAAAGCGACACATCCGGAGCAGTAATGCCTGAAGGGAAAAGACGAGTGGAGGGACAGAAGAAGAACAGATGGACGGGTGGATTGAATGAGCGAGGGGGGGGGGGGGGGGGAAGAGAAGGATGGGGGGGTTAGTGATTGGGAGTGATAGAAGTGGTCGTCACAGGGGAGAGATCAAGGCGGGAGAGGAGGCAAGGATGGAGGGATGTATAAGGGGAGCTGAGAGGATGAGGCATGGAACGATGGTGAGAGGGAGGGGGGGACGCCATCTTTCACTTTGCAATCCCCCGTGACAGTTTACAGGGAAAGGGGGAGAGAGAGAGAGGGGGGAGAGAGAGAGAGAAACAGAGGGAGTGAGAGAAGGAAGAAAGACAGAAAAGAGAGAGAGAAGGAGGGAGCGCCTCGGCAGATTACCTGTCAACCTCTGTGATTAATGTTGAGACCAGAATACTGCCGGGCCTCTGTGTGTGCGTGTGCATGTATGTGTGTGTGTGTGTGTGTGTGTGTGTGTGTGTTTGGACGCCTCATGACACAGGCCAATAGCGTCAGAGTGCCCCCCGGAAATTGGAAGTGACTGCCATAACTTCCCGCCTGTCTGTCCACACACTTTAACCGGAGCCGCCTGTTTACGCGTCGGCCTCTCCTCGTTGTCCGTCCGCTGATATCTTCCCCCTTCTCTCCTTTTTTTAAAAATCTAATTACCTGTCTGTCTCTGTCCCGCCGTGCGTCCCTGTCCCTGTCTGTCCTGAAGGAGCTCTTGGATTGTGTTTTGTAACTTTTCCTGTAGACTCCTTCGCTTTTCTAAAGGCATCACATCCTTCTTCTTTTAACCACTGCAGTTTAAAACTCAGTTTTTAGCCGGTTATTAACCGAACTTTAATACATAATGACCATTTTTATATTGCACATGCACAAACAGGACATGTGGACGTGCATCAGTGGAGAGATGTCAGCGCGAGGGGGGCTGCTACACGGGGAGCGCACCAGATCTGGCTTCCTCCGCACCTCTCCAGCTACCAGACCATCTTCCATATTTTGGTTGACTCGGGATGTTTCTGGGCGGGGGAGCTGGTGTGTTTCCTCCAGCCAATGGCAGCGCAGCAGGTGAGTTTATGAGTGAATACAATTCAGTGATTGGACGCGATTCAAATTGGTAATATGGCTGACGTTAATGTAGCAGAAAATAAGAGAAAATAAAATCACAGTGAGGAGAAACACCAAGTGGATTAAGCTTGGTTCAAAACGAGGGTCCAGCATTTAATTATATATATATATATATATATATATATATATATATATATATATATAGTATGTAGATATAAGTTAGTTGAATAGTGGAATTTAGATTTTCTCTGGCAAAGTTGTAGTATTTGTGAACAGGTGCTGCATACGGCTGTTTGAAGGCCTTCATCCCAAACAGCCTCTGGCAGGTTGGGGGTCCAACGCCTGCCCCCCCCTATGACACCACCTCATAGCTGTGTGTTGTATTAAGGTGGACCACCAAATGGAATACGTTAATTTTAAATGCTCTTTCCAATCTAAGAAATCTACTCTACATTATTTTTTTCCACAGCTTGTCACAGAGCTGACCTTTTTAAGCCTGCGTCTGCTGACAGCTCGGCCCCGGAGTTGACCCGTTACATCCCATGAAGAACAGAACATGGAGGTTAAATATACTGTCGCCATGGGGATCTTAAAACTGTCACTTCATTTTTTTTCTTCCCCCTTTTCCTGTCCAATGATATCGGAGGGAGGGAGGGGGGAGATGAAAGTGGGGTGGAAGGTGAATTCTTTTTTTTTTTCTTGTTGCCTACTTTTTAAAGGTTAACACCATCGATCTAATTTATGGACCAGAGGGGCTCGATGTGTGTGTGTGTGTGTGTGTGTGTGTGTGTGTGTGTGTGTGTGTGTGTGTGTGTGTGTGTGTGTGTGTGCTCCTGTTGGTAATGACAAGCTGTGCTAAAGCGTTATCTTAGACTGGAGACACAGAGAGGAGGAAGGCTATTTTAGAGCTGAATATTTTTTTAGTCACACAGATGGATTAGTCAACTTAACGCACCTCACGCCACGTGAAAATGTGGCAAGACAATCTTCAGAACCAAACAAAAGTTTAAGTTATGACGGAGAGGAAACTCGGGCCCCAAACTCAGCCCGATTATCTCCCAGTGCGTTCACAGCTTTAGAAGGTTAGAGGCAGGGTTGGTCATTTTCTAAAACTAGCATGATTTAGAAAGTAGTATTCCCTCAGTGCTCCGTCTGCACCTCCTCCCCTCTGTGCTCCCTCTTAAGCCACGCCCCCTCACTTACATGCACAACCTGGACCTGTACTTCTAACCCTTGCAGCCTCGGACCAACAGCATCAGTGGTTAAAGTTCAGTTCCAGTGAAATACCTCTTTGACTGTTTGTGTCCTTACCTGCAGTGTGCCACTATCGGCCCGGCGTCCGGCAGGTTGAGGAACTTGACCTGCCGTATGAAGCCAAGCAGCCCGGTGGCGTAACAGGGAACCCCGTGGTCGGGCCAGCTGGTGAAATGAAACTGACGGAGTTCTCTGATCTCGTGGTGACCCTTCTGAAAAACACAAACGGTGAGGAAGGGGGGGACGTTACACCGAAAGTTGAAAAAAGGGCTCTCTGCCATCTCCCTATCTTGTGTCTGGATGATGACGGATGAACAGATCTCAGGAATCCCATCACGGCTCTTTTGGGGAAAGACTGACAAGAAGACATATCACAGTTCAGCAGCCTAATTTACAGCGGGGATTTTCAGGAGCCGAGGGGGCCGCGCTGCCTCTTTGGCTTCAGACGGAAAATAAATCAATCTTGTGGATGTCGAGGTTGGCACTTTGGGCCACTTCTGGGAAGGAGAGACAGGAAGACTTATCGAGGCTCATTTGCCTAATTTACAGGGGAGATTTGAGGAAACTGATGGCCATTTTGGCTCCACAAAAAAAAAAAAAAAAAAAAAGATTAATTGATTCTGCAAATCTCATGATGGCCCTTTTGGGAGGGACTTGTACGAGGAAATGACTCGGTTCAGTTAAGCTGCCTAATTCTCGCCAACAGTTCAGTCCTTTCACATCCCTTTTTTATGAGTTTATGACTTTGCAAACACTTAAAGACGTCTGAAAGATTCAAAACAGTGTTCTCCTTATGACTCAAACACCTTGACAAAACTTTGGGAATCACATACTCTTCCATTGGACGTATACACCGTTTTAACATTTGCTACGAATCTAAAAACAAGAGAAATCAGAGACAAGCCTGTGCTTAAAAAATGCTAAAGTAAAGGTTTCACAAATAAGGAAATACTTCATCTTTTGGCACATTAGCATCACATAATCATAAGTATCATGACCCTGGCAAGATACTGCAAGAAACTGGAGCCTTACCGCAGAAAGACTTGGAGGAGGTTGTCTCTTTTGTGGCGGTGGAAATCACTTTGAGGTTTCCCCTTTCATAATTTTCCTGCTGGTGGATGGGCTGCTTTTCAGATACAAGCTGATAATTTAACCACAGCCTCATTTAAACGATTTACAAACATAATATTATGAATACACGTCTTTTTTTTTATCTCAAATTTTTTGATTATTTTTCCTTACCTTGGCCCTAAAACTCTGTCGCACCTTTATCAAAAATCTAGATGAAATTATGATTTTTAAAGGACAGCAATATTTCATTCAGTCAGCCAACAACGCCTTCAAACTAAGGCTCCACAACCAACCGTGAAAAGATTGAACGATGTCATCAGTCAATCTAGATTACTCGGACAGCGTATGCCACCTTGTTGACGTCAGATAAAGTGTGAGATTCTGTTTCTATAGCCAGTTTGTTTGTTTTTCTCAACGACCTTACAGTCAGTTAAATTATGCATACCAATCGATCCCATTATGCTGTGCTAAACTTAAACATGAACAGGAGACGGTTCAGTTTACTCGCTAAGAAAAGCACTTTGAGGAAACTGTTGTGACTGCGGATCCCATTCTGGCTCCGGTGGAGAGACAAGGTCGCAGTGAAGTGTGGCCGACATGAGGAGGAAAGAGGAAGTGATGTAAAGAAACAGGCAGCGAGTTAGAAAAGGGCAGAACGGCATGAAGAGAGGATAGACGAGAAGAGGTGAAGGCGAGGAGGAGTCCGCAGTAGAGACTAAGATAAACAGGAGGAAGGAGAAGATGTAGAAGAGGAGATAAAAAATGACCAACAGACAGAGACAGAAAACCACAGGGTGATTTGATGACTGGACCTCTCATTGATTTGCTCTTTTGTGATGTTGAAATTACTTCTTTAGATCGATAGAAGGAGGTCTCCAACACAGCCGGGGTAATCAATCCAAGACAGGTTGGTAGAAAAAGTCCAAAACAACATTACAATCCTCCATGCGTCTACGTTTATAGCTCGTGAGGATGCAAAAAATATTTGAGGTGTTTTGACAGAAGAGAAGTAGTTTTGTGCAGAAATAGAACCAGACTGTTTCCTGTTAATCAGAGTTGGCAAGAAAGCAAATAGTCCTTCCACCAGTGGCTCAGGGTACGTCAAAGCAGATTCCATCTTGTGTGAGTTTATTTAAGGCCTTGTATTTAACAAAGATTTCATCATTTTTGATCTCTCTGGAAGGGCTTGGGTGTACTCAGGCTTTCTCTCTCCATGTCCTATTGTTTACGGTGAGAAGGCAGACTCAGAGGGCAGAACAAACACCTAGCTGTGGGAGTGTCACCCACCTGGGGGAGGGGCTACTGCCCTTTGTGATGTCATGAAGGGAAAATCTCCAAACGGCCTGTTTGAGCACACATTTTCTGAAAAGTGGAGCAGGCAGAAGACGGAGAGGATGGACTTTTCTCATCATTTGGGGGGGTTGGAGACAGACTAGAGACACATATTAGAGTTAGAACAACATGGTGAAGTGGATTTAGCAGAATATGTGACCTTTAAATATGTCTGACCCAGACTGTTTTGGGTTGGAAATATCCATTGTTTACTGGTAAATTCCATTTTCTGTAACTCAGTGCTATTTGTGGTTTGAGTGGCTGCTACTAAACATCATATCAAAGTAAAGGGCTGGAAGTGCATTGGCCTTCAAGTCATGTTCAATCTTTTATCTGTGAAGGTTCAGATCAGTCGTCCAATTGTGAAACATCTGGAGAAAACCAATCCAAACAATTGGTCTTCAGCTTTGATAGACGATGTCTCAAGGAATTCTGGGAAGGGTTATTCCCATGGGGAGGCGACGCCCACCTTTAGGGCGGGTTCACTAAGATGAAAAATGAAGACAGAGCGTGCAGGTTGTCAATCATATACTCATCCGAACAGTCAGAAAAGGTAGAGGTATCAAGGGTTCTCGCGGTTGAAGGAATGGTGTTTTCACCCACTACAGGGAGAGTTTCTCCAGAACACTTTTGAACTCCTCTCAAACCATCTGTCCTCACTGTTTGGTACGCCATGCACCGGCCGTCTGTTGCTGTGTTTGTTGGCCTGTAGGTCCATGTACACTGCTCACTCACTTCCTGTGTAGTTTGTCGTCCACTGCGGCTCGCAATTGTTTGGTTTCTCCAGATCTGAGTGCCATAAAGCAGATTAGACTCCTGCTGCTCTGGATGTGCTCCATTGGGTGTACTAAGCCCCGTTGCAGCTCATTGCTTGGTTTCTACAAAAACATGCTCTCACTCTCCGTCTTTTCAAAGACATGAGCATGGTCAGCAGCCGTCTGCTTCAAACATAATGACGCTCTAGGATCCTCTCTATAGGGTCGTTTTTTAACACTAGCCAAGCTCCAGGGTAACGAGTGTTCAATGTCCGATTAGACTTTAACTGCAAAGTGGTAAAAATACTTACTGAGACACATTTATGATTTTTAAGACTTTGGAGAAGTCTCTCTCTCTCGCTCTCCCTCTCTCTCTCTCCCTCTCAGCATCGCCAAGCTAACTAGCAGCTAAATCATAACAAATACTCGGTCAGCTGGAGGTCCGCAGATATTTCCTGCCAATGTTTCTCTCGTTTGTATCTTCAGTGAGGAAGGGGAAGACACATCAAACAGGCATGCATTCTGTTGCCATGGTGCTTTCAGCCGCATTCCTACTGATTGTGATGGTGCAATCGGAAAGCAAAAAAAGAAAGTTGGGAAATCTGCTTGTGGATCTGTTTCACTGTGTGAGGGGTTTCGCTGTCATATGACTAACATTTCAGGATCAAGAGCGGCAAATCTTGATCCTGAAAAGGATTTACAGGTGGCACCTGGGGTGGCCATTAAGATTTCAAGGGAGGCCCAAATCACCTCTGGCCACCCCTCTGGCCTCGCCTCTGCACGGGGGTAATTGTACATCTCAAAACAAAGAGACAGTGGGTTTTCTCGACATCTACACCTACAGTACTTGAACTGATAATGTTAAAACGGATACCGACTTCCATGAGTTGTTTGATGAAATCAACATGTTGCATTGAACACTTTTCACACAGCTGATCAGAAAAACTTGGCCTTTACTTTATCCTTTGCTCACCTCCAAAAAGCTGTGTTTGATTCTAACACTCGTACATGAACGTCTCTCTGTGACCTGCTTTTTCATCCTCTCTCCCTCACTTTGCCACACAGACTTTCTCTTTCTTCGAGCGTCACACTGTCACCCTCTCTTCCTCAGTGCTCCTTTAATCTCCTTCGATGTGCCATTAATAAACCTTTTCATTAAGATCCTGTTCTCATTATTCACTGCAATTAAAGCTGTTTAACTGCCATGCAGAACCTGTGCACACTCCCCCCCTCTCTCTCGCCCGCTCTCTCCTGCTGCCTGTCTTGCTTTGTCTTTGTTCTTAAGACACACAAACACACACACACACACACACACACACACACACACACACACGCGCAGAGAAGCTCCTGTACTTTAAAGATGGATAATTTTGAATTATGTGTGTGTTTGTGAGAGTGGTGTGTATTTGTATGCACACTTCAAAATGACAGGCTTTTTAAAATCAGCTTTTCTACGAATTTTAGAGCCTCTGCGCTCACACACACACACACACACACACACACACACACACACACACAGAGGTGGTATGGA
>NC_083618.1:23586390-23596390 GCF_963584025.1 Labrus mixtus | reverse complement strand
GTAGATATGGACTAGCTTAAAAGTTACCATGTTCCCATTATATGATCAGACATTAAGGAAACATGCTATGTTGAAGTGCTGGCTTCTCTTACAGAGTATGTCCTCCTTCTAACTTTAGATTCTGGTCCTGAATGCTCTGGATTTGTTTGCACCAGAGAAGGTAGGCGGTTTTAAGGCACCCCCCCCCACACGGCCGTTTTAGACGCCCCCTCGGTTTGCCAGATATGAGAGCAGTTATCAGGTCAACAGGTGTTGCAGCGATGGAAGTGGGCAAGAGAACTGGTTCAGATAGAAGTGATTGTACCCGACCTAAAAAGCCTCTGCATGTTTCTAATAAGCTCCACGAGCAGAAACGTGCTCAAACTAGGATCAATATTGGAGATGCTTTTGAAAAATGGAGAGAGGTTAGAACGCAGAAAGGTTTACAGACCGATGTAGAGCTGGATAAACACTGAAGCTTCAGTGTCCACCACATGGCAACCTGCGTGAGCATTGACTCTAGAGAGGAGGGGGCGGGGGGAGACAGCTCTCTACAATGTTTAAAATTTGGACTGTGCGTGTGTGTGTGCGTGTGTGTGTGTGTGTGTGTGTGTGTGTGTGTGTGTGCGCGTAGACACTCACGTCGATGTAGTTGGCGTTGATGTAGTCAGAGTGGGGGTCTCCGTCCAGCAGCTGCAGGCGGACTCTGGTGTGATCGTCTGTGGGGTCAAATAGCAGAAAAATACAACAGGCCTAAAGTTACACTTACCCACAGATCTGAGCAGCTAACTGACGGGAGGGGAACACGCCATGGGGCCACGGTTCGGAGACTGTCCGAATCCAGAAATATGACACAACTCGACATTTGTTGGAGTTGTTTTAAATGATCCATATTTACATTTACCTGCAGAGTTATCTCGTGTTTATTACGACTGTCTGTTTCAGTAGCATATAGGGATTATCTGAGCAAACAGAGAAACTGTTTTAAAAACAAAAGAGACCAAGATTCAATCACGGCTGCTGGTTTCTTCGACCAATCAGAGCCTTCGCTTCCAGACCCTAACCAAGAAGATTTATCCTAACCTAAACCAAAGCATAACATGCAATATCACATATACAATCACAACTTCTGAGTAACCGTCTGCACAAAAACATAATTAAACAACACACATATCAAGGGGTTGGTTCTGCATGGTTCAGTTCAGAAACTCAATTTTGAGTATTGTTTTCATGGTGGTTAATTTGCTTACAGATAATCTTAAATCTTCATGTCCCAATTTATTAGTAAAGACGAGAGACTAACCAAGTGGTAATCTCCGGTGTTGAAAAATGAAGTGAAAAAATCCTGCAGTTTCTCGAGTGTCCACTAGAGGCTGGCTGCAGAAGCACAGGAAGTCACATACACACCCATTCTAAAAAGTCTGTTTTTACAGCAGAGATGAACGTGTTTACAACCTGGTTGAAAAAAACAAATAGGTCTGATCAGCTCATGTCTCGATCGACACACAATGTACGGGGGGGGTGAATGTTTTGATGACTCATCAGTTTTGATTTGATGAAGGATAAGAGATATTCACAATAAGGAGTGTATCTGACATGATTGACCGGTGGGCGCGGTGTAACGGTTTGTCAGGAGGCTTAAAACCCGCCTCAGCTCCAGCTCTCAGCCTGTCGCTAGGTTGACTGAAAGTTAGACTGAGACAGCATTTCCAACATGGAGACCGCCATCGATGAGACTCCAGCGCCCCCTGCAGGAACAGACGGGTGACGTCACTCAGGCTTCAAACATTCATATTTAAAGACTATTATTCAAACCTATGACCACCTCTAGCCTCCGTGCTACTTTGGGGCGCTTTTGCTCCAACCACAGAGCCAAACTGGCCCCCCTGCAGATACTTTTATTTCTTTTCAGACAGAACTCGGTGTATTTCATGGTAAAACCCAAAATGGTGGACATATACACAAAACAAAGGCGACTACAAAAACGTTCCTGCAGATTTTTAGACTCTAGTTTCAAACATGTTTAGATACATTAGGCAAGCAAACAAAATGTGACCTCCTCGGGCTTTAGAAATAGTTATTGATCACCAATTTTTGCTGGAAATGATGCACTTAACCCTCTTTACTTACATGATGGATTTTATGATAAAACGCCTTCAGTACTACTTTAGCTTCCTGCTTTCAGTCAGTACATGTCACCCCCCCGTCTTATCTGAATGTCAATTATTTTGTCCTGTGCTCTAATAACCATCCATAGCATCGGGGCTCACATTGGGCTGATTATGTCTAATGGCAGCGGTGATTTTGTTTAGTCGTAACGTGGCAACGGCAGGTAATTGCAGATGAAGCAGACGTGATTTTGTCTGATTATCTCGTATTTTTCTCACGTCTTCTCTTTCCTTCTTTTTTTTTGTGTGCCGATGTGCTCCTTCGGTTTTTTATTTTTCCGCTACATGCGAGTACATTTTAATGATGCTTCTGCTTCAATTAAGAATAATTTCTCTGTTCTTGTTGTGTTCTTGCTCCGTGTTGTGTTGTTTTTCAATCTATGAGGAGGGGATGACGTCAGTATGGGAGAGAGAGAAAACAGGAAGATGTGACAAAGAAAGATGAGAGAAAAAGTCGAGCTGGAGCAGAAATTTGGAGGTTTGAAGGATGAGGTAGAAAGATGGTAGAGGCCTGGAGATGGAAAGAAAAATCTTGCAATAGAGAGAAAAATAGGAGAAAAAGGATCACCTGTCTGTTCTGTCTGTGTTTTTGAAGCCACTGAAATGCTAATGTAGTGACTCCACTCATTGATGCAAAGCTACAGCGGGGTGCAGCGCTTACAGCAAGTGCACAGCAAGCTAGCCACGGTTAGCCTTCAAGCTAGTATGTTAGCTGCGGGGGAGATTTCAGCACTGTGTAAGAAATGAGTCATCAACTAGTTCAGCTTTCAGCTTTTGAAGAATTTTACCTCTCAGACTTCATAGGTCGGTATATTTTTTAAAAGCTAATTGTGCCCTGAAATAAAGAACTTTAATGCGACAGCTCAACCTTCAGGCCTTCAGCTCTGTGTTGCCTTTAAAGTTTTTCTGAGAGCAGATAAATCATGCGCGTGTGTGTGTTCGATGAATCATCCCTTCACTTGAAACCCATTTCCTCCTCCGGGGGAAATCATTTTGTCAAGCAGGCATTAACTTCATTTTGTTTTTGTGAATATCTTTGATTGGATGTGTGAATTTTCTAGTCGCGTCGGGCACAAACAAGAGGCTTCCCGTCGAGTCGAAATAATCAGAAGCAGAAAATTGAAAATTGCTTATTTAACGAGCAAGATCGCTCACAGCACTTTTCTTTTTTTTTTTTTATAAACTGTCGTTCTGATGAAGACAGAATGAAATCAACTGAACAATCAAAAGGTAAAAAAAAAGAGTAAAACTGAAGGTTGCAGAGTGAGCTAGTGCCATAAAGCTGTGTGCGCTTCTAGTTACATAGTGACTAAAAACAGGAGATCAGCGCGCTCTGTGGACATGAGAGCGACGCCATTCTCCCTGTTGAAAGCTGTTAGATCACCTTGAAACCACTATTGTAGGGTGGTTTTTTAAAACCAGAATCCCACTGTGACATCACAAGGAGAGCAAATTTTAAACGGAGCATTTTTCTCTGTGTTGTAAGACTTATGCAGACCACAAACAAAGGACTGGATTATTTCACATTTTGTGGGTCAGTAGACGCTCAGGTTACCCAAATATATGTTCAGAAACACTGTAGAAGTTGATTTTTCATAATATGTCAACTTAAAAAAAACAAAAAAAAACACATTGAATGCTGCAGAAGTAATGGCTGCAAAACCTCGTGCTGCACAACATCACTTCCAGGACAGAAACCCAAACCACGTTCTTCTGTTGCTCTATGTGAAGATAACTTTCTCCACTGGCACTCAATAAAAAAAACTATCACAGAGCACGTCTCATTAATACAGAACAGCTGCATGTAATACAAATCATTACGATGGATTCCGTCCTTATTATCATTTCCAAGGATCACCTTGAGGAGAATTATTTGTACAGATTGTATCAGAAATCATTTTCCAGCTCTGGCTGAGCGGCAACAATGATGGCAGCATGACTCCATTCTCACACAAGATACTGCCATCAGCTATCAGCTCTCTCTCACACACACACACACACACACACACACAGCCTGCATGTAAAAACAAACACAACAGGGGGCAGTCTGTCAGCTTTCTGCTCTCACTTTCTCTCTTACACCTTCTTCATCACCTGCTTTTTCTTTGTCTCATCTTCCTCTTCTTCCAATTTCTCCCTTTTCCTGTCTGCCTTCCCCACCTCTCCTTCACCTCACCCTCCCTTGTCCTCCTCCATTTACCTTTTTTTCTCCCTCTCCCTCTCCCCTGCCCCACACCGTCTCGCTCCCTCAGACAGCATTAATTACGCAGGGCTAGTGTCAGGCTGTCATAACACAGGAGCCACGGATTTGAGGGTGGACGGAGGGGAGGGGCCCCTCTCCTCTTCTCTCTGCCCAAGGAGGGGAGCTTCTAATTGGGCTAAGATGGCAGGAGGCACTGGCTTGCGGATGCTGTTGATCTGGACACAGGCCACAGGTTTTGAAGAGCTGACAGTGTGAGCGCAAGTGTGAGAGAGCAAGAGATACAGATTGGAATATTTCTGTTAATTAGTGCAGGTGTGCGTAACCAAAGAGCAGAGGAAGTTTAAAAAGAGGAGAACACATATTTGTAACACTAAAGAGGATCTAAACTCATTACATACTGTACGTTTGCACACTAAAACAATTAGCATGGCTAGCTTTAGTAGCACTGGACTCAGAGGGCCCTCGTCTTTGCAAAAGAAGCAACATGTGTTACTGCACATGTATGTTGCACAAGAGTAGTCCAAAACACACACTGTAAGTTTTTTTTTTTTTTTTTTTGCAGCAACAAGACTTTACTCGTCTATGTTAGCATCTAAATGCTAAGCTTTACTAAACCCTGTTCTGTTCCCTTCATGTAGGATAAGAGCGTCACAGCTTTCTCTCTTCATGTGCACTCATATGTTGTTGATGCTTTACAGTTTGTTTGTATCCATACAGACTATCATGTTGACTCTTGCCATCTTTACATTGACTTTGTATGGAATAGTGCTGCAGAGGAATGGCTTGACTTTGGTCTGAACACATCTTTAGATCTGTGTCTTGATATAGAAATAACCTTTCTTTCTGCACTCTGGCTCATGTTGGAATCTGCAGCACTGGAGCATCAACAAAGTCATCAGAAGAAGCTGTGATGTCCAAGGGCAAAGGGTCACAGTCCCATTACTCATTAATGAGCTCCCCTCCTCTGCTGAGTCTCCCTCTCCTCATAACCCTGCACCTCTCTCATCTCCTCTCCTCTCCTCTCTCCTCTCCTCTCCTCTCCTCTCCTCTCCTCTCTCTTCTCCTCTCCTCTCCGCTCCTCTCTTTTCCTCTCCCCTCCAGTGTCTCATCTTTCCTCTCCTCTCCCAAAAGTCATGTCATTATCCCGCCATCCACTGTAAAAGTTTAGCTGGGGAGAACTTGTTAACTCGAGGGGTCAAATATAATGTTAGATAAAATAGACTTGTGTGTGTTTTTATCTCGGAGAGATTCACAGGAGCAGCTGAATGCAGCAGAGAGCTGTAATTTAAAGACATCAGATCGGATAATTTGTGCTCGCAGCCGCTGCACTCAGACGTCCCAGAACTGCAGCAAACATGAGCAGCTCCTGAAAATCAAAGGTCATGAAGAGGTTTTATGTTTCAAACTGGAGTCCTGAAAGATCTCAATCAGAGCAGGAGCTCATCCTGAGCATCATCTCGCTCCAGTTCTGTGAATAAACGGCTTTTTTATCGCTTCACGAGGAGAGTGTCGTCCTCAAATTGTTCTTGTTAGATGAGGCATAAAGACATTTAGGAGTTACTTAATGATGGTGATATAATGTAGAAACCCTCTGCATTGGAACTGATGATATTCTTCAACTCTGATTGGCCAGGACGGGATCATATTTAAACATTTAAATGATCTCTGATCTTAACTCAGCTACATATTAATATGCGAGGGACTAGCAAACACAAACTCGAGTTGTCTGACTGAACGATATCAAGGCTAAGAGTTTTGCATAATTAGGGGCGTGGTTAGTCGACTGACAGGCGGGCATGTTTGTCAGAAGGCTTAAGACACACCTCAGCTTTTTACCTGTTGACCCAAAGTTAGTCTGAGTCAGCATTTACAATATGGCGACCGCCATCAATCGATGGGCTTCAAAAGGCAGATTCAGAAACTAATGTGTGACGTCACTCACACTACGTCCATGTTTTATACAGTCTAATTACAAATGGTCAAAAAAGTTTTAGGGAGGTTTCACAAAAAGGACCGGGTCCAGGATCCGACTACGCTTGACCCCAAAGTCCAGTTCATTTGATGAGTGTGAACACTAACATATCGTACTCAGGTGCTGTGCCAGAGTCCGCTTGAAGAGGTGGTCTCAGGCAGGATTCATGTGTACTCGAGTACGGACCGCAGGAGACGTGAATGCAACCGTGCTCAAACAAGGAAGTGGACCGCTATATGACGTCATTCTAAACGCCTCCTGTAGCTTCACAAGCCGTCGTATCCTCACAGCACGGGCCACTATCGTCCTCTGAGCTGCACGGTAGATGTGGATGTAGGAAGGAGGGTTGTCGTTGGCGTCTCAGAAATAACAAAAAACATCCACAGTTAGCAGGATGGACTCAGCCTGGTTGCCATGGTTACTTCTTCTTTGTATTTCTGCTTTTTAGCTGATTTGCAAAACCAACTATGTGCATACTGCCCCCTGCTGTATCGGACTGTTACTAATGTGAACGCAGACCAATAGGAGAGGGGGGGAGGGGCCTGATGTGTAAACCGCCCTTGTTTGTCTTTTTTTTTTTACATACAGAAACATTACAAACTTTTCAGTTGAACACTTTTAAACTGGTAGTCCCTCGTCTGACTGAAGTAAACAGGCATGAATCCGGTTAAAGCCAACAACAGATGGGAAGAAAAAAAAAATGCTCACAGTAGCAAGTTGAAACTGCTGAACAAGATGTTTTTCCTCTTCTATCCTCTCCTTCCCTCTCATCTCTCCTCTCCTCCTCTCCTCTCCTCTCCTCTCGTCCTCTTTCAGCAGCCGCTAAGCAGGGATTGTGTCTGTCACAGATATACTTAATCAGTTAACTCCCCACAGAGCTCAACTCACTCACGGCGCACACTCCGCTGTCAGCCCGGCTCAAGGCATTAGGGAGTTTAATAGCATGTGTGATTGAGCGTAAGTGTGCGTGTGTGTGTGTGTGTGTGTGTGTGTGTGTGTGTGTGTGTGTGTGTGAGAGGCTGAGGGGTGTAAATGTGTTAAAATTTCTTCACTTCCACGTCTGCTCGTATGTTCTGGAGCATATTTAGGATGTGTGTTTAAAAGGTTTGTGCATTTTTCTAAGTACTTCTGTAGCGTCTGAATGTTCCCGTGATGTGTGTGTGTCTGTGTGTGTGTGCGTGTGTGTGTTGGAGGGTATTATAGTGTGTAATAGCCTATTAAGACCAGAGCTCCCTGCAGCTGATGTGTCAAACAACTCAGAATGTTGTCGAGCTTCACACACACACACACACTTGTACACACACACACACACGCACACACACACGCTAAAAGATGCTGTTTCCAGCTGTTTGAAGGCTGAGAGCAGAGAAAGCAGAACTAAACCAGTGAATCACAACACTGAACTGGAGTGAGGGCTTTACAAATGTGAAGCGGAGCAAAGACTTTAATGTGTCTGCCGTTTATTTTTTGTCCGAGGAAAAAGAGAGCACAATACAGCGTCTTGAATTTCAACTCAGCCGTGTCTCCAAAAAGTCATTTTTTTTACTCATGTCTGAATATTTACCAACATTTCTTTACCCCTCACAATGGACTCAGAGTACCTCACAGTGCTTCGTTTAAAGGAGCGAGAAACGGACGTGTTATTAACCAAGAAACTAGCAAATCAGCTGGGGAGGAGGGAGCACAGAGAGGGGCGGGAAGAGACTTTAATCCCTGTTTCCACCAAGCGGTCCGCTTCAGTTCTGTTCGGTACAGTACCCATTTATTGGCGTTTCCACCATCAAATGTTGGGAATGGTACCAATATAAGTGGGGCTGCTATGATGTCACTCTATTACATAGCTCCATCTGGCTTACACTCCGCTTACCAAATAAGGGAAACGGTTGGATTTGGAAATGCAAGCAAGACCAGGGTTTACCAAACTGTACTGATCCAAACCAGACCGCTTGGTGGAAACGGGGCTCAATGAACAAACTGGTCAGGAGGGATGGTTCTGTCTCGGACTGTCCTCTAGAATCAGTAAAGGATTTGGGTGAGAGGAGTTGTCACATATTACTGACAGAGGTTTTTGAAACTTTCATAGTCGGCTGAAAACAAAATGGTGGAAAATCCATCTCCAGTGGGATTCTAAGACAGCAGTATCTCTCATTTATTCTCATTAATTCATCAACTATCAATTATCTCACGCTGTTCATGATCTTGCAGCTCTTCACTTTCAAACAATATCCAATCGTCAACCCCCTGACGTGTCACACAGAAGAGGTATAATCCCTTCTTCTTCCTTCTAATTAAAAACACAATCACAGTAAAAAAATAAAAATAACACAAATAAATTACTTCTGATGCTTTTTTTTTTTTAAGCTTTGAACAATTGTTGAAAATCAGCATTCGAATTTTGCATCTTTGTCACCCCCCCCCCCCCCCCCCCCCCACAGCTTCCAACCAGGAACAATGATTAACAGTAATCAAAGTCATCAGAATCAATAACGCAAAATCAGCCTTTTTATCGTCATTATCTGTGTGCACCGCCGCCGCCTCCGTTAGCTGTAAACCAAACGCTTCCTCTTCTGATGGAGGGTGACATCATCAGTCTTTACTGGAGTGTTTTTGTCTTCCTTGTTGCCTCCATGTTTCTTTAATTTACACCATAACAACAACAACCATAACATTACAACATATCAAATTAGGGAAGGTAGGAAGTACCAACACTTCAAACCTTCGATCAGAATGCAAAGCTTTTTAAACCTCGGAACGCATACAATGGTATCTAAGACAACTTAACATTCCTATTTTTGATGAATTTTTAGAAGCTAATCTATGTCAAAGAATTGCAAAAACAGCCAGTTTAAATTAGTCTCCCCAAAACATGTGTGTGAAGTTTCTTGTTCTAAATCCACTCTGATCCTGTATTTGATCATGTCTATAAACCCCTCTATTTCAGCCCTGCTCAGAACAGGCTGTTTCTGTGTCTGTACCTTTAAATATGTAAATGAGCTGTGTCTGACCACGCCCCCTCTCTGGAAGGGCTTGGGTGTACTCAGGCTTTCTCGCTCCATGTCCTATTGTTTACGGTGAGAAGGCAGACTCAGAGGGCAGAACAAACACCTAGCTGTGGGAGTGTCACCCACCTGGGGGAGGGGCTACTGCCCTTTGTGATGTCATGAAGGGAAAATCTCCAAACGGCCTGTTTGAGCACACATTTTCTGAAAAGTGGAGCAGGCAAAAGACGGAGAGGATGGACTTTTCTCATCATTGGGGGGTTTGTAGACAGAATAGAGACACATATTAGAGTTAGAGAAACATGTTTTTGCATAATATTTGACCTTTTAACAAATAAACATTACTGTTGCATCTTAATGAGATGGAAAAAGGACGAGAAAAGCACAAAATGAGAATTCTGCATTTTTTAAATTCTTGCTGAGATTGAAGTGAAACACATTACGAGTTCTTCTTACTGTAAGTCTGCAGGTGGTTTAATGATGCAGCAGAGCTCAACTGCCTCAAGCAATCAAGCTCAAACTAGAGCACTGTGATCTCTGCAGGCCTTGGTGTACAGTGTGTGTTTGTGTGTGTGTGTGTGTGTGTTTGTGTGTGTGTGTGTGTGTGTGTGTGCTGAATGAAGGTGTAGGTCTTCTTACTCTCTGAATTTGTATGTGCCTCCATGTGATTTTATTTGTA